>NW_019385189.1:290473-326614 GCF_000671375.1 Centruroides sculpturatus
TATATTTGCATAAAATTTCAAAATGTATTAACAAATTATACTTAAATTAGAAGTAAAAGAAATAAGTCAATTCTTATTTTTGTCAAATGTAATATTTTTTACATTGGATATAGTTTAATAATAACTTTAGTTTGATAGAAAGGAAGTTTATTAAATTAAACGTTCCGTTACTGGTTTTGTTGTGGATTTCAAAAAATTAAAAGCTATTGGCTTTTCTTAATAATACATCATACAAATAGCAGTTGTTGATATAGGTTTTACTGGAGGAAATGCATTTCGAGTTTTTATAACCCCTCTTCAGTCATTACACTTTACAAAAGAAAGACAGATAAGAATTGCATCACACAAAACAATACATATAACATTAAAAAAACTTTTTGAACTTAAATGGTTGATTATTGGTTACAAATTGATATTAAAAAAAATATTGGTAAATTGACTGAGTAGACTCTGTTTACAAGGGTTGCAGTATGAAATAAAATAAAGCAGTTATAAAGTAAATAAAGTTTAAGACGGTTAGGTTATAAAATGGTATAGATTGTTATTACCTGTAGATGAATAGAAAATATGAGTTGGGTGATGTTTAGTTTATATTTACTTCAAATTTTTTAAAATTATATTCTAAAAATGTCTATCTGAACATGTAAAAAATCAAATAAATATTGAATTCTTAAATATTTTACATATGGTTACAGATTTCAATAATTTTATTCTTTATGTAATATAAAATTATTCCTTATTTAATATAGCATGACTGAATAATAACCAATATTTGTATAAATGGTAGATAATTTTATACAGTATTTAAATTCAACACATATTCATTATAAGTTGCAATTTTATTTCGGATACGATCCATAGTTAATTTTAAATAATTTTCTTTTATTAAATTCAGACACCGATAATTAGCAAACGATGTCGAAGCACATTTTCACCTTTTCCTAGCTCTTTTCCGAAACATAATAAAGGACCTATGACAGAACATCAAAAAGATCTTCCACGACAACCCGTTCCTCCATTGAAACCCTCTTTAAACAAATATCTTAAAGGTGTAAAACCTCTTTTAACCCAAGACGAATTTCATAAAACTGAAAAGGTAAATTTAAAATAAATAACTAAATAAAAAGAATTTAATGTATATCGTGTATTTTTCTAATTTCTGCACTTTAATTAAAGTTAAATATAAAATTTTGTTTTAAAAATAATTATGACTTAAATCACTATTTTTTTCCGATAGTTTTTACAGTATTTTCATAGTGTAATGTCGCGTTGTGTTTTATTTTTTTAGTTGGTTAATGAATTTGCATCACCAGGAGGAGTCGGTGAAAAACTTCATTCTATTCTTATAGAACGATACAACAAATTCGACAATTGGGTAAGTTGCATCGTTTTCATGTCCCATTTTCAGAAGTCGATCTGAAAAATTTTAAAATATCGCCACCATTTCGCCAGTTTTAATTTTTTTTGGTCACTTTAAATTATTTATTGCCGCCAGTTTTACTTACTAATTAATGCAAGTGTTGGTAGCCTTAAACTTGTAACATGTTAAACTGTCACTTACAAGGAAAGGACCAGACTTGTAAGTGGCCTACGTGTTGACCAAGGAGAACTGAGTGAGCACCAGTTTCTCCTAGTATTAAACACAACCAGTTCCTTGTCCAAATAATAGAATCACTTCTAAAGCGTTTCCAGAAAAATGGGCGTCTGAAAATTTAGTGTTTAACTTATAAATCTTTGAAAGTTTCATATCCGAGAATGGTGATAGAAGAACTAGACGATGTAGGTTCGATCCTTTAAAATTTTAGTTTAGTTCTATTTTACGTGTAACGTTATTATTACTTATTAGTGTTATTATTCTTCACATTTAAAGCATATAAAACAAGAGATAAAAAATTGTACCGTCGTTTCCTGTTTAAGGAAAACGAGCTTCCGTAGATTTAACTCTGACGTTGACATTTAGATTGCTTGCTTCTAGTTAAAAAATTTTCTTCATATTTATTTTCAGATATGGCTGTATTGTGACATTCGAAGTCTAACAAACATGAGCGCACAAGAAAATTGTCCATGATATTAACAATTAAAAAAAATAAAACGCTGCAACTGTTACCCTATTTTCATATTACTTGCCTTTATCCTCTATGTGCAGTAACGTCTGAAGCTTATTCGCTTATGGGAACACAGTATGTAAAATGTGTGAAAATAAATGTGAAGAAATAAAAGTTTTTATTTAATGACGTAAACGAGATAAATCTACAGAGACTTGTTTTCGCTAAACAAAAAATGACGTCACAATTTTAATCTCTTGTTTAAACTAAGATTTAAACGTAAGGAATAATAATAATAACAATGCGGTAAAATAATAAAGTTACACGTAAAATTAACTAAACTGGACCAAAATTGAAACTCCGAAGGTTCGAACTTACATCGTTTAGGTCTAGTACTATAATGGCCGAGCGGTTAAAATGATACCCTACTCCTCTGGGGAATCTGGGTTCGTATCCGAACGGGTTGAAAAATCCCCAAAAATTTTTCAGGGGTGATTCGTTTTGATATGTTGTGCTCTGTCTCGTTATGAGTCTGGACTAACCCTTAACAGGCTTGGTAAAAGAGTCCCTCTTACTGCCTACAAAGTGGAAAAAGAGTTTAAAGCGTCTTATTCACTCCTCTATCGCCATTTTGGGACACGGTACTTCCAAAGATATAAGCTACACGATAAATTGTCAGAGGCCCATTTTTTTGGAAACCGTTGAGAAGTGGGTCCTATCATTTTGACGACGATTTAGGGCGACTCACCAAGTTTTGTTTTAATCAGAGACCAGAACATCTGGCCCTGTTAGCATTAGGAATTATTTTTGAATAATTTTTTAAATGAATAATTCTGAATAAGACATATCATAACAATGTTTATACAGTATTTCACAGGTCATGTCAAAATTTTTGTTTTAATCTACTGAAAAAAAAAGCTCAAAATGATAAAAATAATCCCAAAAAATTCCCCAAAATTTATGTCAATCGATAGAAAATTCCAATCTGAAATGATAAGTGGTATTGCACAAAACTGCCTTCGGTTTTTGATGTCACTTCCTACTTTTCTGTGGTGTGACGTCATGAATCGAAAAATGTGTGGCCCGTGTCTCCCATTATACGGAAGACCAACATTTTGCTGTTTTTTCCGAAGTGTGATTTGAGATTTCAATTTCACGCTGAATGACGAAACAAGCGAACTACAATTTTTATCGCCAGTATTACATTTTTCTCGCCACTTTAATAAAAATATCGCCAAGTGGAGATTTTGCCGCTATGCAGCGCATCATCTAAATTTCGTTTTTGTTTAATTAACTTTTTTAGATTGAAGATTGGTGGTTAGAGTTGGATTTTCTCAAGAAGCGCTCACCATTAACAACATATACAAACCCAGGCATGGCTATTTCTTGTGAAAATTTCAATTCTATCGATGATCAAATCAGGTTGATATCACTTTTCTTTTTTTTTAATATTTCTGATAATATATGTACAGGTAACCTCCGTATAACACGGTAGTTACGTTCCAAAAATTTGCCGTGTTATGTGAATCCGTGTTATACGAAACAAAGAACTAGTACGAATAGGAGGGTTAGATTCCAAAAATTAAAAAACATGCTATTATATTTTCATAATTAAGATAAATATCTTTATTAAAATTTTTTAAGTGATACANTTTAAAAATAATTATAACTTGAATCACTATTTTTTTCGATAGTTTTTACAGTATATTCATCGTGTAATGTTGCGTTGTGTTTTATTTTTTAGTTGGTTAGTGAATTTGCATCACTAGGAGGAGTCGGTGAAAAACTTCATTCTATTCTTATAGAACGATACAACCAATTCGACAATTGGGTAAGTTTAGCCGTTTTTGTGTTTCATTTCTTTTAAGTGTAAATTATATTTTTCAAGATAATCATTTTATTTAACGTTTTATAGATTGAAGATTGGTGGTTAGAATTGGATTTTCTCAAGAATCGGTCACCATTAACAACATATACAAACCCCGGCATGGCTATTTCTTGTGAAAATTTCAATTCTATCGATGATCAAATCAGGTTGATATCACTTTTCTTTTTTTTTTTTAATATTTCTTATAATACATGTATATGTAATTCTGTATTTATATTCAGTTTTACTATTTATTCAGATTTTCTGCGAAAGTCTTGTCGTCAACATTGAAATATAAACAACTCGTTAATGAGTAAGTACGATTCACTATTTTAATTATAAAATAAACAAACACCACTTTGACTGCATAATCAAATATATATGTTTGTTAATTTAGTCATCAGCTAGAGCCAGATAAATTAAGAGGAATTCCAATGGATATGAGCCAATATTTTAAAGCATTTTCGTCTTGTCGTCTTCCTGGGAAAATTTGCGATCGTCTCGAACATTACGGAGAAGAAGATTGCCCTCCAAATCATATCGTGGTCGCTAGAAATAACAAAGTATGTGTAAATAAATCACATACTGACTAACTTAAATCCCAATCAATTAATACCTGTCATTAATTAATGTTGTCAAACCACAGTTGAACAGTAGATATTGTATTTTCAATAGTATTTTTTATTCAAATTTAATTTATTACATAATAGATAATGTATAAATGGATTACAAATTAAAAGTTTGAATGCAATATACAATATAATACTTTACTATTTGAAAAATTAATCTGTAAAATAATGTCAAGAAATTTAGTTAATTTATGCTAGATTTTTATGATAAATTAATCAAGAGATTTAGCATAAATTATACAATAATCTATTTTTAGTTTTTCCGAGTGGACGTTTATGATTATGCCGGAAATCCATTGAGTGAGAATGATCTGTTGGAACAACTAAGAATAGTTGTAAAGAAGTCTGAGACTGAAGGTGTTCCTGTTGGAGTTCTGACAACCAATTACCGTGAAATTTGGTCTGATGTATATGACAAATTATCTAAAGGTATTTAATTAGTGAAAACTTCAACATTAAAAAAAAGACAACTGATTCATTATAAATTATAACAAGAACTAAATAAATAGAATTTTTTTCCGACAGATAGTACGAACAAGAAACATTTGGACACAATCAAAAGGGCGTTATTCGTATTTTCTCTCGATAAATCAATTTCGAATGCCGAGAGTGACTCTGATAAATGGACAAATGCACTTCACAACGCAATTCATGGACACGGGAGCCATTTAAATAGCGGAAATAGGTGGATGGATAAAGCTTTTCATGTAAGCTATTATAAAATTACCCTAGTACCCTATAATATGTTAAATTTAAGGTTCACTTTACCTATAAGACTGTATAATTGTTATCTCAAAAGTATCTTCTTCGGGTAATTAATTATTCAATAATTGCTATTTTGTGTCTCATATTATAATAAATACATTATCATTCTACATTTTTAATATATTTGAAATTTATAATTAATATTACGTACTTATTGACATCAAATTTGAAATTAAATTATTATTACATCATTTAAATATTTTTATATTAGTTAATCGTATCTGAAGATGGGGCTTTCGGTTTGAATATGGAGCATAGTCCAGTTGAAGCGCATCCACTTCTTAGAATGACTGATTACATTTTGGATGATTTGTATGTTATATTTAGTTTAAATAACACTTATTTGGAATTGCTATTTCAAAAATATTAAATATATCTTTTAAGAATCGCTATAAAATTGTTAGAAACTATTTGAAAATTAAATATACGAGTATTTTTAATCGTAGTTGTTTAAAATATTTAACACTTGGTAATATTTAAACAATTTTTAATAAACTCATATTATTGACTTTACATTAATATTTTTCAACGTTATGCGTTACAGAAAAACGTCACAAAATTTAGTACCTTATGCCTCTCGCACAGTTCCTGAACCTCAAGAAATTATTTTTAATATAAATGACGATATACTGAATGATATAGAAAGGGCGAAAGAAAATGTAGGCAAGTAAGTTGTAATTGCTGTTATTCTATTGTCGTTCTTTCAACTTTNCAATTTTTTTTTTTTTTTTTAGTATAATGAGTAAATTTTTGAACGAAATCTATGGAAATTTTTAAACTATTTGCTATTAAAATACGGCTATTTTAGTAGCAGAATTATTAAAATAACCTTATTTTAACAGCACTGACTTTGACATGTGAGAACATTTTTATACTATCAAAATAATTACAATAAAATAAATATTAGATTAATTATTAAAAGATTGCAACTTTTATTTAAATCAATGCTTATTTATAATAATTAATCATACTTTCTTTCACGAGAACTAACGGATCTTTTATAGAATACTTTCGCATAGAGTATGAATTTGAATCATTCAAATTTATATCAGTTTATTGAAAAAATTACCTTAAATTAAATTTGTACTAATTAATATTATCTTATTATATTCGAAATTAATCAAAAAGTTCAGGTTTATTCGTGAATGAATTGGAAAAATATTATAGAATATTGCAGACAGGACGAGATGTGATCAGAGATTAATTCTATAATGCACTAAGTTGATTCATTCAGGAGGTTTTAATGAATTTTTCAAGCGATTAAAATTACTAACAATAATTTATTATCAGATTATTATCATTATTTATAGCAAGAAAAGCACGATTCTCTTCACAAAGCTTTAAAAGTTCATAAATTCGATGTTAACGAAGTAAGAATTATTTATAGAATTTACCTGTTATTTATTCCATAAATTTACAATACAATTTATTGTTTCTTGTTTTGAAGGCTTTGAGAGGAAATGGAATCGAATGTCTTCTGGTGGGATTAAAGAAAGCAGCAATTGAATCAGGCATGAATGTTCCCGATATATACAATGATATCGGCTTTGAATCATTCTCCAATTACAGATTAGTTTCTAGTCAGGTAATAATAATTTCAGGAAAAATTATATTTAGCGATAAGAAATAATTAAAAACTAAATTGGATAATTTTCAGGCACCTGTCAGAAATCCGGTATTTCCTAGTTACGGTCCTTTGGTATATGATGGTTATGGTTGCCCATATTACGTCTATCCTGATCATCTTAGACTTATATCATTATCTTTAAAGCAAAGTCCAGAAACAAATTCCGACAGTCTTTTGAAATGTGTTGAGATGTCGCTTTCAGACATGGAAAACATCATTTAAATTATTGAAGAAAGTGAATCTTTGAATTTTCNAATTTTTAATTATATTTTTAATTTATATAATTTAAATATATATGCTCTCCGCCTCAAATTACTAGTGACTGACCGCTGAACATCATACTTTTCCTTTACGTGCTGGTCATCTATCTTACATCGTTCAGGGAAAGTTTAGAATACATCGTTCAGGGAAAGTTTAGAATTAAAATATCATGACTTCCGGTTTGTATCGGAAGTTCTTCTATAGTTAATCGAGACTTCTTGCCACTATAATTTTCACTTCTGGTTTCGTCTTTTATCTATCTAACTCCGTACTCGAGATTAAAAGAAGACAGCCGGTCAGACAGTCGACAGTAGAAATTTATAGGTCCAAAGTTATTCAAATTGCAGCCCAATATCAATATTCCACAAATTTCGTTTAAAACGAAAGAAATTATATAAATGATATAGTTTTATATACTTATAGCAGAAAATGAATTCAATTCACTTAATCAAAACTATTGTATTCGTTTACAAGTTATAGAACACTAAAAGTATGTCACTTATCTACTTTAATCTAGGCAAAGTACTTAACTAGAAATACTTTATACGAAGAATGTCAACATCAAATACAATCAAGAGAAACATGGAACATAATTTATTAAAAGAATTTATTAGAAGAATTTATTTAAATCAAATCAATAAATGTTTCCGTTTAACTGTGTAAATGTAATGTAGAAATTTCCTTTGATATATTGCACAGAGTCAAATAAACTTGTTATTTTCCAATAAAATAAACAATCCAGCTTTAAATATAATACAATATTCTTAATGCTTACGAAACCTTAAATTTTAATGATAATTGTTTGAAAATGATTTAAAATGAATAGACTATTAATTTTGAGAAGATAATAATACTTATCAAATTGAATAATAAAAGAGCTGTGAAGTACAGTCTCTGTGTAACAATATCGGCATTTAAATACATATCTTTTCTACATTTAAATTCCATTTTATATTAAAATCCTAAACTAAAACAATACAGATAACTTAGTCCCCGTCTATTTTCGAACTTTTCAATCTTGTGGGCAGTAGAAGGCCTTCTTAATCAAGAACATTGTTCAAATCCACAACGGGGCGATCGTGTGGTAAAGAGTGGGTCCCGAAATGGATCCAAAGTACTACTAAAAAATTCGTAGGGGTTTTGGATCACCGAATTGTAAATGGTAATAACGAGTTAAATCGTCATTAAATCCTATCCCACTTGAAATAACCCACATGATCCTCTCTATCTCCGCATCCACTAAACTTTTACCCACCAAAATTTTATAAAGTCAATCTCCCTAATTTTCAAAACTTCCTGTAAGATTTCAAAAAATTTCGACAAAAGCACAGAGTTATTAAGCTTCAAATTGGGTGAACGAAATCGTACCCCTACACACAAACATCCATAAATACAGAAAAATCCCTAACTTTTTCATTTTTTGAGGTTTTAAGTGAAAAAATGTAAAAATCTTGGGATAATTTTATTATTGATCACTAAACTTTCTTGTTATATATAACAAACAGGAAAATAACAAATTTTCTTTATTTTAATACAGATATTTTTTACTTTTTAAAATATTCTTAGATATTCAGAATATTTTAAAAATAAATATTCTTATGTATCTATTAAAATGAAATCAGTGATTTTTTATCTGTCGGATAATTAATTTTAACTTATTCTTATATATTTCTTTTAACTTGTATAATTTATTAACTTTATTTACATAACAAAAATTAAATAAATTCTTTAACTATGCGGATCGAATTTAATTAAACTTATAATATCATATTGTACGATATTTGATTTGTAAAGTAATTTCATTCAAGAATGAAAGGAATGAATCGCGACTTTATATTGTAATGTAATTCGGTATAATAGATATAATCCAATGTTAACCTCGAACAATGTAAAATCGATATCTGTTAACCATTGCTTTCGTTTGCTCAGGTAGATTCAAAACGAATGACACGACACACTTGACATCAAACAAAAGGCCACTTTCTTCAGTAATAATGCAGTAATAATACGAATTTTCCTTTATAAAATATTCAAAATGGTTAATACATGTATGTATTGTTTGCTTCAACCCACAATATCAATATCTGCACTTTTTGGCGATATATTTTACGAGAGATGCGAACATTATCCATTGAGCCATGTGCAAAGCAAGCTTTTACCTTTCTATGGAAAATACGTAGAAGCTATGTTCGCTAATCAATTTATATTAGCATTCGTTCAAGAATTTGCTACAGACGATAATGTAATCGCTTGTAGTCCAATAAAAAAGATAAGCGGCCAAACTAACGATGCATTTCTAAGAATTGTCTTCTGTTTAGTTAACCTAGGCTGTATTATTCTCATGCATGTAGGTAGAATGAAAAAAATACGTCCTAAAATGAAATTATCAGGATATGAAGGAGAAGAAAAAAAATTAATTGAATATCAGTCGTTGTTGAATCCTTTCTTTGGTATTTTTTTTTTATGTTTTTGTTTTTTCGAATTATATGTTAATTCATTCCTAATGTCTGTTAAGGTAGAAAGAGATTCGAGCTATGCCAGGGCACTCATTTGTTCTGTTTCCCTACATATCAGTCTTATATATCAAGTAGGTTTGTACATGTGGATCACATCAATGGCAATCCTTGTTGGCTTAACAATTATCAATAGATTTTCTGCTTTGTCAGCAGAACTGCAACAGATGAAAGTCAATTGCACATGGCAAAACATAAACGAATTAATCGCTAAACATGCAGAGCTATGCGATTACATAAATCATATTAATGATAGTTGGAGCGATCTTTTTTTATGTATGTATGGCATTATAATTTACATGTTTGCGTTTGTAATCTACAATGCTATATTCTCTGAGTTAAGCCCATTATTTCGTCTAATGATATGTTCGTTTGCTGTATTTGCTGCATATGTCGCTGTGTTATTTTCATTCGCATTGTCTCGAATATCATCTGTGGTAAGTATTGGGCATTAATAAATTCGCAAATTATTTTTATAATCTTTCTTATCATTTCAGGCATATGATTCTTTTCAAGAAGTAAAAAGATTAGAGGTGGTTCCAAAAGAATTAAGAAGAAAAATTAAAGTTAGTGAATGAAATTATAAATTTTTTAAAAAATATTTTTATTTGTTGGAATATATTTTACTAATGGTGCATTACGTTTTATTATTTTAAATATTATAAAATTCGTTTTTCAGATATTGAGTTTTATGAAGAAATTCCGAGAAAATGAAATTGGATTTGCTTGCGGCGATTATTTCAAACTGTCTAAAGAATCTCCTATACAAGTAAGTGATTTTTGTTAAATGCGCTGAGAATTTTTAAGGTTAATACAACTTACTTCAATATATTTTCATTGATGTATTTTAATTTATTTTACAATATATTTATTAAAATTTCTTACTTCTGTCTTAGCCCATAAGAGGCGTAGTGGATAAAAACCACAGAAAACTGGTGATTGGCCGCGTCTTCGCGTCTCACCGATGACTTGGACGCTTTGAGTTTTCTAGGTTTTATTCAGGCATCTACACCTAAACGGGGGCCAGTTTCCCATACGAATTCCTTTTTTTTTGGCAGATAGCATATGCCAAATCCTTTCAAATCTAAATCCAATCAATCCTTTCCATCCTATGGGCATAAAAGGACTTTTTTTCATGTCCATCGTAAATTTAGCCACGCCCACAAAAATATGACCCAGTAGTTAAAATGTTATTGCATTTATCAATATTTTACTCTGAAAATGCAAATTTCAAAACAAAATTCGAAATTTACTTTTTCAGAGAATCATTGGTGTCGACTTCTATAGGCTCGTGGGACCCCAATACAAAAGAATTTTTTCTTTGTAATTTAAAACCATTTGTGTAGTAGCATACAATACGGTATTCACGAACCGTAGCTTTTATTGCTGTATCGGCTTTTGCAAATTTCTTAAAAGTCACGAAAGTGTTGCTTCTCTTGACTGACTTTGTTAGTACACATAGCTTTTCACAACATCTGTAGAATTCAGCTTTTCTAAAGACGAGGAAAGCTCTTATCGTGAAAATATCTTTAATACTATCCAGTCGTATAAGCGAATGTAACACTGACTCTGATAGATCCCTATATACTTTCTTTCGAGCTTTTACAGCCACTTTGAACCAATATATTTAAAATGTTGGCCTCAATACAAAGACAGGTCAGTTTACAAAATTTAGCACATTTTACCCTTAATATTTCTGCAATTTGTGAAATGCTGTTTACCTCCTCTTGTTACTGTAGGTCAAGAAAAAAAAATACATAGCCTTAATATATTGTTGAATATTTATTATATAGTTCATTCAATCAACAAATAAAGTAGAAAAGCCCAGTGTGGCTACGATGCTTACACTCTTATTTTCATCAATTTCAATATTTTTTTCAAGTAATAAATAAACAATCACCTAGACCAGGGGTCGGCAACCTGCGGCTCGCGAGCCACATGCGGCTCTTTGGATGTGAAGCTGCGGCTCTTTAGTTCCATACGCAAATATTTATTTTATAAAAAAAAAAAACATTTAAAAATCGTTCTGAATCGATTAACGAGGATTCGGCACCGATTCTATCTCTCAGCCACTTGTACTCGCTTTTCATCGCACCCCTCCCCCGTGACACGCGTCGTCACTGTNATAGAATATGAAGGTACGACCTCTTCAACGTAATTTCGTATCTTCTGTCGCTTAGATTTTTTACGTTCATTGGAAACAGCGATGCCAACCATTAAATTTTCATACCTCCTTTTTTTATTCTCTTGTAATTCTTTAAATAATATGTTACTTTCTAAAACTGAAATCAGCGAACAAGGGACAGCGTCCATTTTGCTTCAGCGACAAGCGTTTGTAAAATGCCGTGCAGCGACATGCAGCGGTTGCTGCTCGTGACGTCATTTACGCTACATTTTCGCTGCATAAAAACCAAGCAGAAAAATCGAATGGATATAAATGCAGCACGTCGTCTCTCAGAAACAAAACTGCTACCACGAATAACTGATTTGCTAACAAGGAAGCAACAGTAGACGGGGCACTAATAATGTCATATAAATTTGTATTTCTATTCAATTAGTTAATAAAAATATTATTTAGGTTTAGGTTCAGTCTTGATAGTTCGCCGGCGAGTGTGAAAAGGTTGAAAAACCACTGCTCTAGAACATTGTTCTAGAGCAGTGCTCTAGACCACTGCTCTAGAACATTCATGAATATATTTCTGTAATAATTTATCAATTAGGTAAGAATAAAATTTCAAAAGTTTGATGCAACATTAATAATAATTTAATTTTTGAAAGGTTTAGAAATCGAACACAACTAGATAAGTAATTTGAAAATTCGATAGTCGAATGCTATAATTTTACTTTTGCTCGCTTCATTGGTAAGATTTTTTTTTTTAAATTGAAATGTTTAAATCTTAAATATATCATAAATATTAATACAGTATATGTAGACAGTTAATTGTGATAATATTAACAGAATTTATATACAAATCGCCAGTTGTTTGGTTAAATCAGACGCTCGGAAAATCTTTAAATTACAAACAAATTTAATTATATATATTTCTTCTTTTTAAAATAAATAAAATAAAAATAATTACACACGTTATATATTTTTTTTTATATTTTAATTTATGTTATTTTGGTTATATGTTATTGATCAATATTTGGAACACTGTTTAAATTTAAATTTCAAAACTATTCTATTGCATTTTCGATCCTGATGATGGCTGCTTAGATAGCCTAAAACGTTAGAAAAATTAAAAATTTTTGCTGGAACAGGTTGGAACTCTTTTAAATATATATGTTGTTAACGAAAGGTTTTTAAGTCGAACCTGTATCGGTTTCGTGTGTATTTATTTTATTTTAATTTATTATATTTTTTATTTATTTTAATGTTTACATTTTAAAAATACGTAAATTATTTGTTTTTCGAATTTTGTAAATTTAAAAATAGTCGTTATAGTTCGACCATTAGAATGCAATTCTTTTCTTTAATTTGTATTTTAATACGTTTTTAACCTGGGACAGACCTCTGAATGGGGTAGAAAAGTGTGTAAGATGTAGTATATTTGTTTCCAGTTTTTCTACAAATGCTTTCGGTATAATCTATATTTATATAAATTAGGGTATTTGTTTGTTTGTTTGTGTGTTCTCTACACACTCCCACGCCGTTCCACCAATTGCTACGAAATTCGGCAGTAACGTTCAAATACTTCTAACTTACATAGATAATGTCGTACATTCCACCCAAAATTATCGATTGGATTTCTATATATCGATTAATTTCTGTTTACATTCGATTGCTTACTTTATACGTAGCGCCATCTATTGGCAAAAGTTTAACAAAATAATTAACTAAATATAATCTTTACAAAAAAGATATCATTTAAAAAAAAACATATATTTACTGAATTACTGCGACAATCATATAGCACGAAATAGATGCATCATTATGCTTTGACTACAACAGGTAGCTCGTACTTGCAGTGTAATAGTGTTTTGCCCAGTACATTATACTTTCCATGTTAGCAATAGAATTGTGCCGGTTATGTATCTAACTCCGTTCGGTAGGAAAATTTTTGAATCGAAATAACGTGACTTGCGCTACAAATTGGAATTTCGTATCTGGTCCTCCTCTTACGATTTCCATGTCTAATCTCGACATTCATGTATATAATACAGTTCTCGAGATTAAGGAAGGATAACCAGACAGGAGACGACAGTACAGAAAAATTATTGGTATGCAATTTGTAAAAATTGCATCCCAACAATTTTTCTATAGATACAATATTTACGAGAATATACTTCCCACGTAGTTTATATAATCTGTTGCCAAAATTTAAACATTTCATTATCACATAGAAGCAATTATTCTAGCATTTTTTACAAATTTTTGTTTATTTAAACAAGTCATACGAAGTCTTTCGGATGTTAAGGTTAGCAACTGCGATCATATGCGTGGCCATAGCAACCCATCCAACGCGGATCACTTTTCAAATATTAATAGTAGACCAGTATAAATTAGTAGTGGTTGAGCATCCTCTCTCCTGGAAGGAGGTCAACGACTACTTTTGCTCGAGTTACTTCGACCCCCTTCCCGAATAGTCTCTTCTTTCTATCGGACCAGCGGTATGGTGGCATTCGAATAGGAAAATTGTATAATACAATGTTATCGCGAGCGTAAAATATAATTTAAGTAGTTTTCGAGGGTGCGCCGAGTTTAAATATTTGGTTCTATTTTCGCCAAATTTGATTGGTTGGCAGATTCCCTTCTGACAGTTTCTGAGTTAACATTAGGGAATATTATGATATGTTTTCAATTCCTGTCTACTTCACCATTGAATTTGTGCCATTTCGTATTATCCGAGTATCGCGATATATATGAAAATAACAGACTAAAATAACTAAACTCTTTATATGGATTTTGTTTTAATGTTTGTTACATTGCAGTATTTAATTTAATTAATAGAAATGAAGAATAATTAATGGAAATAATGGTAATGAAATGCTATTTTGAAAGACAAACATTTCTCTTCTTCGTTTTTTTTCTTTCTGTCCTGAAGGCACTAAGAGGACATCTTCAATCATACCATTGTGGGTTAGGTGAAACCACAATGGAGGCGAGCGAAAACCATAGAGTAAATGTCACATAAGACACTGCAATTCCACTCCTTTGTGCACCATTATGAATTAGGATTAGAATCCAATATGGCGATATAATCAGAACGTTTTCAATGTTCGCAAGCGAATGAAATGTATATTATCCGAAATTAACGAAAATAATTTCTGTGAAATGTGCTAAATTGAAGTATAGATAAAGCAAGATTTATTTCCCAGTTTCCAATAGTTGATCCACTTATCATATTACACGCATTGTCTGAATTAGTATGTGTATATTGTTTTCAGCATGCAAGTTCCAGAATTCACGCATCTTGTTTAATGCATTATTAAATGACGATATTTATTTCATTTCCATAAAAATGGTCTGTTTATTTCAAACTACAGTAAATACAGTATTTTACTTAAGTCAATGTCCATTAAGGTTTAAAAAGCTTTCGTTAGTTTCTGTACCTATCCAATGCTGGACTTTAGGAAGTACTTAATCACCGAAATCTATCAGTGATAAAATTTTTAATCTTTGAACATCTATCGTATTAATTGGCATATTATTGAAAACAAAATTAATTGGTGAAATTTGGTGCCGTGTTTCTAACATTTTCACAAGATTAATATGTCCGACATTCTCAACTATACTAAAAACTCAAACAAAACGATAGATTTAAGAATGAAATTTATCTCTGATTATTAAGTTTAACACAAGATGACAGCATTTCATTTATTCAAATTACTTAATATTTTAATAATTAATTAGCCATATTATAGCCCGATTATAATCCGGCGGTATCGTTTGTTTATTACTATATTTATATTTCTTAAAATATTTATAGACTTACTGCATTTAAAAATTAAAAAAAAATAAAGAATAAAACCAGAGATAAAAGACGTATCCAACCGCTTGTATAAGTAAACAAGTCAATAATTAATGATTAATTTTACTTCATTCATTCTCCACTTTTTAAAACTTAGTAAATGTATAATCTATAAATAAGCTTTGTTTTCTCAGTTATTATGTAAACGATTGTATTATTTACTTTTGTTTGATAAACATTTCTACGATTAGATATGAAAACCTATTCAATTTAGAAATCAACTTTTCCTCATTTGATTTGATTTTATGTTAATTAAATATTAAACAAGGAAAAATTATCACTTATTATTTATTTCTATTATTATTAAAATATGTGAATCTAATTGTATCCAGAAAAATATTTCCTGTATAATAAATTACATTTTCTCGGAATAGATTACATTTTAATATATAAACCTTTCTTACTGTATGCCATTTAAGTCAACGTTATTATACTCGAAAGAAACACGTCAGACCTCCTGACCAAAATTTAATTTATAATAATATTTTCGCTAATAACGTAAAAATTAATCGGAAATCATCACAGAATGTCAACTCTAGTTGTTTTCAGAAACGTTTTTTATAATGTACGAGGAAAGTTCAATAGTTGGAATGGCAAGGTTGCAGTTAGAGCAAACTTAAATATATTTTCGCATGTAATTTACATGCGATTAAACAGTAAATAAATGTAATCTACATTATGTAAACTTCAAAATGATGTATAAAATAAATACAGATGTAATTTCATCAGGCCAAACAACCACCGGATTATATCAAATTTATTTATGTATATAGGCCTATGTAATTTTATAGTCCTTAGCGAATTGGAAAAAGACTTTGCCTTAGCATATTCTGTATGTAGTAAATAGATTGTGAATTAACTTACACAATAAATTTTACATTAAAAAATCAATTTGGAGAATTTCCTTATATTAAAAATCATTAAGAATTCAGTTTTTTACATAAAAACAATTATTTTTATGAATGAGAAAGTTTATTCTGACAAATATAAAACAGAAAATTTGTTAAATATCTGTNAAATAGATTGTGAATTAACTTACACAATAAATTTTACGTTAAAAAATCAATTTGGAGTATTTCTTTATATTGAAAAATCATTAAGAAATCAGTTTTCTACATAAAAACAATTTGTTTTTATGAATGAGAAAGTTTATTCTGACAAATATAAAATAGAAAATTTGTTAAATATTTGTCAAAAATTAATACAGTACTTGTAAATTTTTCATTAATCTATTAAGAGTATGGATTAAATTGCGATTTAATTAATGCCTTGTATTTTATATTAAATAGTGAATTTAAATTTATTTTAAAAATACATACATTTTATAAATAAAAATAAAATAAACAATCTTTCAAGGTTTACAGAAATATCTGCTTCATCCTTATATATTTCAGGCTTTCTTTTGCACTCGATGCATCATTCAAAAATAGTGTTTGAAATTGTTTTAAGTAAATTTTCTTTAATAATAAACGTATTTAACTTATACTTTCTTTTATGAGTATCTAAACGGTAAAGCGATTTTAACAAACGTAATTCATAAAGTAAAATATATAAAACACAAAATAAGGCAGAAATTTTCTGTAAATCACAAGATTCTACTAGCTAATGCCGAGAATAAAACAATGGAAATTTTGTTAACGATCCAATTGGGAAAGATTTTGTAAATGATACTTTGCATCGTGCCACCAATGCCTGGTAGTCAGCATCGATGTGGCTATCGTTTTTACAGCTGACGAAGCATATTCGTCGGCATCGGGCAATAATATGCTTCTCTTATGTAAAAATTTGCTATAATCAACTAATTTGGTGGCGATGAAAGAAGGAATGAGACATTGAATAGTGACGTCATCGTCATGAAATTCATAATTGAGAGACAAAGAAAGATTAGTAACAAACGATTTAGAAGCGGAATAGACAGACATCAAAGGCAGAGGACTTAACCGTTGACCACTTGCGCACTTTAGATTTCCATTCTTTCCTGATTATTTCAGTACTTTTAAAAAATAAAATAAAGCAAATATTTCTCTATTTGTCGAGTTTTTTGTGTGTTGAATGAATATGTTAAAAATTGCGTAATAAGGAAAGATACAGAAATTCGAAGTTTTTAAAGGTAGAGAAGAAAGAGAGAATAATTTTGTGACTAATTCCTATACTTTTATATCAAATTTAATCCGAATTCAGCCCCCAATTTTCATAAAAGTTTATAATAATTTTTAAAAAATATTTAATTATTTAATTTATAATTGAATCTTTATATAATAATTAATTTATGTTCAGTCTTAATGCTTTTACTAGACATCGATATTTTTTTGTTTAAATGTCTTTAATTACTTCAGTTTCATAAATAAATTATGTCTGATCTGAAGTTCGATCCCGCTTGAGATATGACATATGACCTTTCTCTACCTCCCCAATCCTTCGACCTTTAACCAACAAATTTAGTAGCATCGACCCCCTAATATCCAAACCTTTCTGCAAAATTTATAAATTTTCGACAAAAGGCACAGGAGTTATTAAGCTTTAAAGTGGGTGAACAAAATCGTCACCCGTACAACCGCACACACTAGCATCCATACATACAGAAAAAAACTCTTGAATTTTTTTTGCATTTCTCGACGTTTGGAAGTCTCAAGTCTCAAAAATGTAAAAATCTTGGATCGATCATCTTTTGACCGATCGCCATACTTTCCCTATATTATATTGATATATAACAGCCGGGAAAGTAAAAAATGAATTGGATTAGATATATGAATTAAGACTGATTAGCCAAGGAAGTGCCTTGCGATAGGATTTTATATGGAAAAACATGATCTCCATTTAGGTCAGGGGTGTCCAACCCGCGGCCCGCGGGCCGCATGCGGCCCAAGGCAAGTTCCAATGCGGCCCAATAAACGTGTAAACAAAACCGACAAATGTTTTAATTTATTATTATTTATTTATTTCAACGGCATAAACTCAAAAAAAGTTTCACAAAGCCGTAAACCTTTATTCATATTTTATTTTTGAGTGGAAAGAAAATATTTTCAAATACTTGGAGATGTGTGAATGAGGANCTCCGCATGACATTTTATTTGTTTCCCGTCAGCTTTCATATTTTTACATCAAAAAGTAGATTTCGTCAGTTTTAGACTCATATCGCAGCAAAAATCAAGGTCTCTGCAATGTAATGTCTCTCCAGCGATGGACTAAATCAGGAATTTCCTGGTGAACCGTTTGCTCTCTGGCCGTTCCTTATCTTAATATAAGTTTTACGTTAAATTATGCTTTAAAAAATTAATTAATGGACAAAATACAAACGCTTTCTGTCTATTAAATTAATTTTTTAAAACTCTTTCTGTATTCTAATTAAATAATGCTATAGTTTTCAAATATAATTTTTATTCCATTTTTCCTTCCATTATTTATTAAGTTCGTAAAAAAAATTAAAAATAAATTATTAATAATTTCTAATATTTTTTTCATCTTAATCTATTGTATTTACCTCAGAGTTCAGGAGGAAGAGCACGTCAAAATGACACTCACAAGGTCACACATTTTAGAATAAATTAAAACGTAAACACGGAAAGTCAAATTCCATATAATTTTAAATAAAAGGTAATATGACATTGGATTTATAACCAACTCAAAAAAGTATGGTAAATCTAGAAACCGATCTCGAATTGCATCAGCAATCATTAGGGATACGGGGAAATAAAACACAGCTGAGTAACAAGCCAACGAAATAGAAGTAAGATGGCCAATGACATAGTCCATTTCTTATGAAATGACATACAGAATTTCGAAGTTTTTAAGAGTACAGAAGAAAGAGAGAATAATTTTCTTACCAATTTCTTTTTCTTAAGATGTTGTTGGTTTTATTATCCCGTCTGAGATCTGTCAGTTTGCTTACACACTTAACCGTTGACTATTTGCGCAGTTTAGATTTCCATTCTTTCCTTATTATTTTAGTGCTTTTAAAAAATAAAATAAAGCAAACATTTCTCTTTGTCGAGTCTTTTGTGTGTTGAATGAATATGTTAAAAATTGTGTAATAAGGAAAGATACAGAAATTTGAAGTTTTTAAAGATAGAGAAGAAAGAGAATAGTTTTGTTACAATTCATATACTTTTATATCGAATTAATTCGAATTCAGCCCGCAATTTCCATAAAAATTTAATAATAATAATTTTTAAAAGATATTTACTTATTTAATTTGTAATTGAATTTTTATATAGGCTTTAACTAGACATCGATATATATATATATTTAAATGTCTTTAATTACTTCAGTTTCGTAAATAAATTATGTCTGACCTTATTAAGTTCGATCCCGCTTGATATATGACATGTGACCTTCCTTTACCTCCCTAATCCTTCGACCTTTAACCAACAAATTTAGTAGCATCAATCCCCCTAGTATCCAAATCTTTCTGCAAAATTTATAAATTTTCGACAAAAGGCACAGGAATTAGTAAGCTTTAAAGTGAATGAACAAAATCGTCACCAGTACACCTACACACACCAGCATCCATACATACAAAAAAAAATCCTGAATATTTTTTCTTTGCATTTGTTGACGTTTGAATGTCTAAAAATTTAAAAATCTTGGAGCGGTCACCAGTATGGCGATCGGTCAAGATCGCCATACTTTCCCTATGTTATAGACAATATAACAGCCGGAAAAGTAAAAAATGAATTGGATTAGATAGATGAATTAAAGCCGATCAGCCAATTTTCTATGGAAAAACGATCTCTATTTAGGTGATAGACAAGTGGAGAGACAGCCGGATGGCCAAGCGGTCAAGGTGGGGGCTACCTTGACCGCTCTGGGAGCCTGGGATCGAAACCGGACGGGTCAAGGAATACCCAGGAATTTTTCGGGGGATGGTCCGTTCGGATATGTCGGGCCTCGTCCCTCACCACCCGGTCGCCCCATTTTGGGCTTGGCCGAACCCATAATGGGCCTGCTTTAAGAGGCCCTCTTAGTGCTTACTGGGCGGAAAGAGTATTAAAATAATAAAAAAAAAAAAGACAAGTGGAGAAACACAGAAAACTCCACGTGACCAGCCTACTGGAGAGGTACGAATCCGCGATCAGTATTTAGTGATTTTATCCACTCGATTACTGACAGGCTATTCTTCGAGAAACATCGTAACATGACTGAAAACTACTTACAGGCAAAATAAAAATCCTTAACCATTCAAAGTAACTATTTAATTTTAGTTCTACTAAGTATATTTTATGCGCTCTAAAACAATGTCTTGATACCGTCCACTTTCGTCTCCAATTTTGTAAAATTGCTTTTGAGAATGGAATTGAAATAAATAACTATTCAATTAATGACGAAAATAATTAATTAATTTCGTCTATTAATGAAGTCTTTATTCTATGGATATTAACTAAATGAATTATTGAACAAAAAAATTAATTTCTAAAGAATTTATCATCAAAAATTTACAAGCAGAATTCAGTTTTGATCTTCTCATTGGGCTGCAATTTGAAAAAATTGTAGACCTATAAATTTCCACTGTAGTTCGTCCGTCCGTCTTTCCTTACTATGGAGAACAGAGTTAGATAGAAAAAAGTCATTCGAGATCAGGTGTGGAAAGTTTAGGGGCAGCAGACTCCGATTAACTGTCAGAACTTCTAATGCAATTTGGAAGTCACGTTATTTCAATTTAAATATTTTCTCCTAAAAGGTGTTGTTAGATATATGATTGGCACGACTCTATTATTAACAGGAAAAGTACAGGGGCAAGCCACTACTAATTTGAAGTGGAGAGCATATATTTTAAATTAAATAAATTAAAATATAATTAAAAATTGCAATACGGCAACAATTGCTTGTCCTTTATTAAGTTTCCTCAGAAAGAAATTGAATAAAATATTTTTATTCTCCTTCAATTTAATTCTAGTAAAATCGATTTAAAATACTAAAATTTTTTTTGATAAATTTTTCACAACTTAATGTATATCGTAGTTCTCTGTTAATTGAAAAACATGAAAAATAGGAGCATGAATGGGGGAGAAACGTTTGAATGAAAATGTTTAATTATGTGCAAAACTTAAATATTGGGATATTTTATTAAAAACCCGTTAATCTAACAGAATGAAGTTTAAAATTTTATAAGGTGTTGTTTCTGTTAACTGTTTAAATCTGAATAACTAGTGATGGAACTACTATAATACTGTACAAATACATGACACAAAGACAATTTTTGAATTATTACTTATTATAAAATGGGGAAAACCTTAATTTTGGGAGTATAAATGAATATTTATAAACATTTGTAAATGCTAATAACGAGTAAAATTTTCATTAAGTCTCTCACCATTTGAGATACGATATATGACCCCTTCTATCTCCCCATCCCTTTATCATACAAAACCAAAATTTAATTGCATCAATCGCCTAATACACAACCATCCCAGCAAAATTTCAAAAAATTTCGACAAAAGACACAGTAGTTATAAAGTTTCAAATGTGGTGGACAAAATTTTATAAACTGTGGAAAATGTTTCAACAATACTATCTCCAATTGTATTCTAATTGTTTCGTTTCTGTTTCATTGTTTATTTTACCTTCCGTTATTTTGTGTATTATATTGCACTTGACTCTATATAAATAAAAAAAAGGGAAGATTGATATAATCAACAATTAGGACGAAAAAATTGAATTTTACCGTTTTAGCATGAAGAAAACACCGCAAAAATATTCATAATGGCTTGCCTTTATTGTAACCTGTTACCAATGAAATTGTTCGTTCATTTCAGAAAAATAAACAGTTTTGTCAACTAATTTCTAACTTATNGATATTAATATTTCAGGTACATGAGACATATTTATTACCAATCATCTTTAAATATCACTTTGTTTTGCTGAATACGAAATATATTTTCAGTTCCTTTGTAGTATTTTTTTAGTTCGTTATTTGTCATTGTTTTAAAATCACTTAAAATTTTTAATTCAGCCTCCTGTTTGATGTTACTGACCGTGATTGACGCGTTTAATTTTTTCTTTTCATACATTAATTTGCATCTTGTTTTCCATAGGGTTCGTTTTGTGAGAGCGATTATCCAATTTAACATATATTTATTTTGGTTGAGGACCGAGAGTTTTGTTTGATATTTTATAATTTGCCAGGTTATTTTCACTTTCCATGTTTTCGCTACCCATGCCCATACTGATCTAGCAATATCGCACCTATAAAAAAGGTGTTCTATATATTCTGTTTGTCCACATCTTGGACAGTTAGAATTTCTACTAATGCTATATTTGTAGAGGAAATCTTTTGTTAAAACGATGTTATTTAATATTCGCCATGCACTTTCCGTCCATTCACTTGGGAGGTTATGTATATTCCTCCATGTCTGTGGCCAATTGATATTAGGATTATCCATGTTTTTATTCAACACTTGCTCATGTATAATATCGTATATCAATCGAGGCCTTATTTTTGTTTGGCTGTTTATTAAGTTGTTGTTTTCTTTCGCTATTTTTTTCAGTGTTTCTCTCCAACCTTTATATTTTTTATTATTGTTGATTAGGAAAGGTATTCTTTGTTCTATTCCAGTGAATTTATTAGAAATCGGCCCTAATATATAATTATAGATATGATATAGAGGGTGATTACTTTGATTAAGGGTGTTTATAATGGTTGCTATCTGGATGGCTTCTTCAAAATGTTTTAGATCCCATATGTTCATTCCTCCATTTTCTTTATTATTTTTAATTATTTTCCTGCTTAGTGGCTCATAGTTGCTTTGCCAAAGATAATGATATATGGGACTTTCTAATTGTTTCGTATCTGGCTTGTTTAGATTTGTTATGTACAAATTGTATATTATTCTTGCTATAATTGCTTTATTGATAATTTTAGCACGCTCAGGTAGATATAACCAATGTTCTTTCCATTGTTCAATTGATTTTTTTATTTTAGATTCCGTTTCATACATGTTCCTTTCTTTTGCATCTTTTCCATACCATAGACCAAATATTTTTATTGTTTGGACGTTTCTTTGTATGAAGAAAACACCGCAAAAATATTCATAATGGCTTGCCTTTGTTGTAACCTGTTATCAATGAAATTGTTCGTTCATTTCAGAAAAATAAACAGTTTTGTCAACTAATTTCTAACTTATACTTTATATTGTGTATACCCCATCGTTTATAACAATATAATACTTTACTCAGAATTCATATTGTATATTCGAATCACGACAACTTTTCTTTCATTACTGCAAATCATTCTCCAGTTCCTAAAACTTATGTATCAATTCGTGCAATCTTTACGAAAATAATTGCATAAATCTTGTAAGTTTTGGTATGCATATTTTCATTCGGAAAATGTTTTGATTCATTCTGCAACAGAGAGTAAGTTACTTTGTGGCTAATACTAGAAAGTTGATTATCAGACATTAACATCTGTAAAATTTATTGACAAAGATTATTTTTGATTACTTCTCTAAGATTTTAATGAAATTCTTTTTTTTTTTCCTTCACCGAGTTGCAAGATATTTTTTCGATCAAGTTTACGATGGATAAAATTAACTTATGGTGTGCTTACAGTAAACTTCATTCAAAATTCAATGTATTCTTAATTCGTTGTAATAACGGACAGCCAGATGCCCGACCAGGAATAGAGTCTTGACAGATCAAATGATCTCAGGAATTTCTGGGCATTGGTCCATCCGGATATGTCGGACCTTCTCTCTCACCACGCGGCCAATTTAGCAAACCCATTGTGGGCCTGCCGAACCCGTAATAGGCTTGCTATAAAGGATCATGCGGAAAAGAATTTAAAAAATGTTGCAATTATAATAACGATAATCACAACATTTGCAATGTGTAGATTTAATTATTATTTTTAATTTATAAAAAATGTCTTATATGAAAAAGTGTTCTACAAATATCCAACATTTACAGGACGTTTTGCCAATTTAAGAAGTCACTAAATCGACTTTAATTTTAAAATATCTTATAATTTAAAAAACAAACTATTTATCTTTCAAATAAAAATTAATATTCACTAATTTATAAAAGAACCAATTTGCCGGGCTGCAATTTTTTAATCATATTTTTAATTTATTTAATTTAAAATTTACGCTCGCCGCCTCAAATTAGTAGTGACTTGCCTCTGAACATCATACTTTTACTTTAACAATAGAGCCGTGCCGCTCATCTATCTTACATCGTTCAGAGGAAGTTTAGAATTAAAATAACGTGACTTCCGGTCTGTATCGGAAGTTCTTATATCCTTCTTGCCAATATGATTTTCATTTCTGGTTTCGCCTTTCATCTAACTAACTCCTTTCTCGAGGTTAAAGGAAGACAGCCGGTCAGACGGCGACGGTAGTAATTTATAAGACTATAAATTTTCAAATTGCAGCCCAATATCAATATTCCACAAATTTCGTTTAAAACGAGAAAAATTATATAAACGATATAGTTTTATACACTTATAGCAGAAAATAAATTCAATTCACTTAATAAAACTATTGTATTCGTTTACAAGTGATAGAACACTAAAAGTATGTCACTTATCTACTTTAATCTAGGCAAAGTATTTAACTAGAAATACTTTATACGAAGAATGTCAACATCAAACACAATCAATAAAAACATAGAACAGAATTTATTAAAAGAATTTATTTCCAAGAGTAAAATCAAATCAATAAATGTTTCCGTTTAACTGTGTAAATATAATGTAGAAATTTCCTTTGATATATTGCACAGAGTCAAATAAACTTGTTATTTTCCAATAAAATAAACAATCCAGCTTTAAATATAATACAGTATTTTTAATGCTTACGAAACCTTAAATTTTAATGGAAATTGTTTGAAAATGATTTAAAATGAATAGCCTATTAATTTTGAGAAGATAATAATACTTATCAAATTTAATCATAAAAGAGCTATGAAGTACAGTATCTGTATAAAAATATCGGCATTTAAATAAATATCTTTTCTACATTTAAATTCCATTTCATATTAAAATCCTAAACTAAATTAATACAAATAACTTAGTCCCTTTCCATTTTCGAATTTTTCAATCTTGTGGGCAATAGAAGGCCTTCTTAATCAAGCACATTGTCTAAACCCACAACAGGGCGATCGTGTGGTAGAGTGGGTCCCGAAATGGATCCAAAGTACTACTAAAAAGTTCGTAGGGTGTTCGATTACCGAATTGTGAATGGTAATAACGAGTAAAATCGTCATTAAATCCGATCCCACTTGAAATACCACACATACTCTTCCCTATTTCCCCACCCCCTAGACTTTTAACTACAAACATTTAATAAAATCAATCTCCCTAATATTCAAAACTTCTTGCAAAATTTCAAAAAATTTCGAGTTATTAAGCTTCAAATTGGGTGAACGAAATCATACCCCTACACACAAACATCCATAAATACAGATTTATCCCTAATTTTTTTTTTTCATTTTTTGACGTTTTAAGGTCCCAAGTCAAAATATGTACAAATCCAGGATTCATTTTTTTACTGATCGCTATATTTTCCTGTTACATATAACAACCGAGAAAATAAATTTTGTTTTTATTTTAACAGAATTTTTGCTTTTTAATATATTCTTATGTATTTCTATTAAAATCAAGTCAGTGATTTCCTATCTGTCACATAATTAATTTTAACTTTCTCTTATATATTTTTCATTTAATTTGTATAATTTATTAACTTTATTTACATAACATAAAAATTGAATAAATTCTTTAAGAATGCCGGTCGAATTAATTGAAACATAAATATCATATTGTACAATATTTGATTTATAAAGTAATTTCATTCAAGAATAAAAGGAATCGATTGCGAATTTATATTGTAATGTAATTCAATATAATAGATATAATCCAATGTTTACCTCGAACAATATAAAATCGATAGCCGTTAACCATTGCTTTCGTTTGCTCAGATAGATACAAAACGAACGACACGACACACTTGACATCAAACAAAAGGCCGCTTTCTTCAGTAATAATGCAGTAATAATACGAATTTTCCTTTATATAATATTCAGAATGGTTAATACATGTACATATTGTTTGCTTCAACCGACAATATCAATATCTGCACTTTTTGGAAATACATTTTACGAGAGATGCGAACATTATGCATTAAGCCATGTGCAAAGCAAGCTTTTATCTTTCTATGCAAAATATATAGAAACTGTGTTCGCTACTCAATTTATATTAGCATTCGTTCAAGAGTTTGCCACAGACGATAATGTAATCGCTTGTAGTCCAATAAAAAATATAAGCGGCCAAAGTAACGATGCATTTATAAGAATTGTCTTCTGTTTAGTTAACCTAGGCTGCATTATTCTCATGCACATAGGCAGAATGAAAAAAATACGTCCTGAAATGAAATTATCAGGATATGAAGGAGAAGAAAAAAAATTAATTCAATATCAGACGTTGATGAATCCTTTCTTCGGTATTTCTTTTTTATGTTTTTGTTCTTTTGAAGTATATGTTAATTCATTCCTAATGTCTGTTAAGGTAGAAAGAGATTCGAGCTATGCCAGGGCACTCATTTGTTCTGTTTCCCTACATATCAGTATTATATATCAAGTAGGCTTGTACATGTGGATCACATCAATGGCAATCCTTATAGGCTTAACAATTATCAATAGATTTTCTGCTTTGTCAGCAGAACTGCAACAGATGAAAGTCAATTGCACATGGCAAAACATAAACGAATTAATCGCTAAACACACAGAGCTATGCGATTATATAAATCATATTAATGATAATTGGAGCGATCTTTTTTTATGTATGTATGGCATTATAATTTACATGATTGCGTTTATAATCTACAATGCTATATTCTCTGAGTTAAGCCCATTATTTCGTCTAATGATGGGTTCGTTCGCTGTATTTGCTGCATATATCGCAGTGTTATTTTCATTCGCAGTGTCTCGAATGTCATCTTCGGTAAGTATTGGGTATTAATAAATTCGCAAATTATTTTTATAATCTTTCTTATCATTTCAGGCATATGATTCTTTTCAAGAAGTAAGAAGATTAGAGGTGGTTCCAAAAGAATTAAGAAGAAAAATTAAAGTTAGTGAATGAAATTATAAATGTTTAAATATCTTTATTCTTTGGAATATACTTTACTAATGGTGCATTTATGTACGTTTTATTATTTGAAATATTATAAAATTCGTTTTTCAGATATTGACTTTTATGAAGAAATTCCGAGAAAATGAAATTGGATTTACTTGCGGTGATTATTTCAAACTGTCTAAGGAATCTCCTATACAAGTAAGTGATTTTCGTTTGTTAAATGCGCTAAGAATTTTTAAGGTTGATACAACTTTTATATATTTTCATTGATTTATTTTAATTTATTTTACAATATATTTATTAAAATTTCTTACTTCTGTCTTAGCCTATAAGAGGCTGTCTTTAGCCCATAAGAGGCGTAGTGAATAAAAACCACAGAAAACTGGTGATTGGTCGCGAGTTCGCGCCTCACCAATGACTTGGACGTATGGAGTTTTCCAGGTTATATTCAGGCATCTACACCTAAACAGGGGCCAGTTTCCAATACGAAGTCTTTCTTTTTGGCAGATAGCATATGCCAAATCCTTTCAAATCTAAATCCAATCAATCCTGTGGGCATAAGAAGATTTTCTTCATGTCCATCGTGAATTTGGCCAAGCCCACAATAAAGCGACCGAGTAGTGAGGGGTGTTACCGCATCTATTAATATTGGATTTTTTTACTGTAAACATGCAAATTTCAGAATATAAATTTCGAAATTTACTTTTTCAGAGACCCATTGATGTCGACTTATATAGGCTCGTGGGACCCCAATACAGAAGAATTTTTTCTTTGTAATTTAAAACCATTTGTGTAGTAGTGTACAATTCGGTATTCATAATCCGTAACTTTTATTTGCTGTCGGTTTTTGCAAATTTCTTGAAAGTCACGAAAGTGTCGTTAGTACAGATAGCTTTTCACAATATTTGGACAATTCAGCTTTTCTAAAGACGAGGAAAGGTCTTATAATGAAAATATGTTTAATATTGTGCAGTCGTATAAATGATTATAACACTGAATCTGATAATTCTGTATACAGTCGACCCCCCTATAATTACGGTCCCTATAATTACGATTCCTATAAAACTACGAAAAAATATACGTATTTTGGAAATGTTGAGTCGGATTAGTGTAGAATCGATTAATTTTATGGAAGAAAACCTTTCAATCAGCCGTAGTCCGTAAACTTGACACGTGTCGGGCTGTGATTGGAACGACTTGTAAGAAATCGAATTCCTAATAAATTGGAACGTATCTATATCTTATAGGGGGGTCGACTGTATATTTTCTTTCGAGCTTTTACAGCCATTTTGAGCCAATATATTTAAAAAGTTGGCATCAATATAGAGACAGGTCAGTTTCGAAAGTTTAGCACATTTTACCCTTAATATTTCTTCAATCTGTCATATGCTGTTTTCTTTCTCTTGTTACTATAGTTTAAAAAAAATACATAGACCTAATATATTGTTGAATATTTATTATATAGTTCATTCAATAAACAAATAAAGAAAGAAAGCCCATTGTGGCTACGAAGTTTACACTCTTATTTTCATCAATTTCAATATTTTTCAAGTAATTACTAAACAATCACCTAAATACTAAACATAATTGTCAAAGTTGGTAAGCCGAAATGGTCTGTGCTATCTTACTTTTCGTCAACTCTAATGAATCTTAATACTCACTGCTATTTTGAGTATTAAATGCCGAAATAGCAATAAAGTATTTGTTAGTTAAAAGTTTCAGTGATGAATCTATTAATTCATAAAATTTTTAATAATAATAATAAATGTTTTTTAAATTTTTAGGTGTACCAGACACTCTATTCCGTATACAACATGCTCTTGCAAATTCGAGAAATTATGCAAGGAACAAAGAAATCGTGCAAAGATTCAATAATAAATTTCTTTCTTTCTGATAGAAATACAACAAAGACATAAATACACTGAATGTATGCACATGACAAGGTTTGTTAATACAGTATAGCTATAGTATTCTCTGTGGAAATTTAATCACATTTCCCTTTGCTAAATAAATTGTATGAACACAATTTATTTAGCAAAGGGAAAGAGGATTAAAATTCTGACATTACGGATATCACGGAGCTTCTATTATTACAGTGGAAGCTCTGTACTCCTGGCGGTTACATTCCTTAGATCAGGCGCGAACATAAAAATATAGTTCGGTTCATATACAAAGACCTCTCTCATTGGTTTGTTTACGTATGAATTTAGGTGTCAATCACGTAGGCTACACTGATTCCATACCTCATTTCCATATTCGCAAACTAAAAGAAGAAATCCCAAGATCTCGTTGGTTTACAACTCATCTTTCTTTAGTGATTTGAACATAAATTCAAACAATTAAAATGCACATTAATTTTTTTTCCGAAACAACACATTAATTTTTTCCCGAAACAATATATTGTAGAACAATACTCCAATGATATTTAATCATTACACAACGTTGTCTATATTTGTCTATATCTATATATATAATCGAGACGAGTTGATGATAATATTAATCAGCGAAGAGCCCAAACGGTTAGGAGTTGAAAGTTGAAATTTGGTACACAGTTAGGGTACGTCACGAGAACGCACACTAAGAAGGGATTTTTCGAAATTCCCCCCGGGGGGAGAAAGACAGGATTAAGTCTTAACACTTCCATCAACAATGTAAGTGTTAAGTAACAATGGCAGTGTTAGGTAACAATGGTATTGTTAAGAGAAAGCGACGTGCAAGATTTACAGGCGCAGATGCAGTTCTTTCGTTTTTGCAGGAAATCGAACATATTTTTAGAACCATCTAAAAGTTCTCTAGTTATTCTGGAAACAAGGGGACCCAATGCTTGCATTCTGTAAAACGGGTAAGGTTGACTGTAACGTAATAATCTTTATCTTAGTTATGCCCGAGCAACGCCGGGCCCACCTGGCGTTGCTCGCACACTAGAACGCACACTAAGAAGGGATTTTTCGAAATTCTCCCCGGGGGGAGAAAGACAGGATTAAGTCTTAACACTTCCATCAACAATGGAAGTGTTAAGTAACAATGGCGGTGTTAGGTAACAATGGAAGTGCTAAGTAACAATGGAAGTGTTAAGTAACAATGGAAGTTTTAAGTAACAATAAAAGTTTTAAGTAACAATGGAAGTGTCAACAATGGAAATCTTACGTAACAATGGAATTGTTAAGAGAAAGCGACGTGCGATACGCAGATGCAGTTTTTTCGTTTTTGCGGGAAATCGAACATATTTTTAGACCCATCTAAAAATTCTCTAAGGGGACCCAATTCTTGCATTCTGTGAAAACGGGTAAGGTTGACTGTAACGTAATAATCTTTATCTTAGTTATCGTTACTCTTGCAACGCCGGGCCCACCTGCTAGTTTATATATAAATGAGGATGTCTGTTTGTTTGTTCGCTATATATTAGTTTGTTCGACTAATTACTAAGAAACGCGGCAGTTACGTTCAAATACACCTAATTTAGTTCATGATGTACATCCAACCCAAAATTATCGATTGGATTTCTATATATCTATTAATTTTTGTCTACATTCCATTGCATACTTTATACGTAGCGCCATCTATGGGAAAAAATTTAACAAAATAATTAACTAAATATAATTTTTACAAAAAAGATATCATTTTAAATATATATATATGATATTCACTGAATTACTGCGACAATGATATAGCACGAAATAGATGCATCATTACGCTTTTACTGCGACAGGTAGCACGTACTTGCAGTGTAGTAGTGTTTTGGCCCCATACCTTTCATGTTAGCAATAGAATTGTGCCGGTTATATATCTAACTCCGTTCGGTAGGAAAATTTTTAAATTGAAATAACGTGACTTGCGCTACAAATTGGAATTTCGTATCTGGTCCTCCTCTTACGATTTCCATGTCTAATCTCGACTTTCGTGTATCTAATACCGTTCTCGAGATTAAGGAAGGATAACCAGACAGGAGAGGACAGTCGGAATTTTTACTTGTAGGTCTATAATTTTTTCAAATTGCAGCCCAATAATTTTTCTATAGACACAATACTTACGAGAATATACTTCCCACGTAGTTTGTATAATCTGTTGCCCAAATTTAAACACTTCATTATCACATAAAAGCAATTATTCTAGCATTTTTACAATAGTTTATTTATTTAAACAAGTCATACGAAGTCATTCGGACGTTAAGGTTAGCAACTTCGATCATATGCGTGGCCATAGCAACCTGTCCAATACGGATCCTTTTAAAATGTTAATAGTAGACCAGTATAAATTAGTAGTGGTTGAGCATCCTCTCTTCCGAGAGGAGATTAATGACTACTTTGCTCGAATTACTTCGACCCCCTTCCCGAACAGTTTCTTCTTTCTATCGGACCAGCGGTATGGTGGCATTCGAATAGGAAAATTGTATAATATAATGTTATCGCGAGCATAAAATATGTTTTAAGTAGTTTTCGAGGGTGCGCCGAGTTTAAATATTTGGTTCTTTTTTTCGCCAAATTTGATTGGTTGGCAGATTCCTTCTGACAGTTTCTCAGCGTTAACATTAGAGAATATTATGATATATTTTGAATTCCTGTCTACTTGACCGTTGAATTTGTGCCATTTTTTATTATCCGAGTATCGCGATACATATGAAAATGATAGACTGAAATAACTAAACTCTTTATATGGCTTTTGTTTTAATGTTTGTTAAATTGTAGTATTTAATTTAATTAATAGAAATGAAGAATAATTAATGGAAATGATGGTAATGAAATTCTATTTTGAAAGACAAGCATTTCTCTTCTTCGTTTTTTGTCTTTCTGCCCTGAAGGCACTAAGAGGGCATCTTTAATTATACCCACTGTGGGTTTCGTCAACCCACAATGGAGGCTAGCGAGGACCATAAAGTAAATGTCACATAAGATACTGCAATCCCACTCCTTTGTTGCACTGTTATGTATTAGGATTAGAATTCAATATGGCGGTATAATCAGAACCTTTTCAATGTACACAATCGAATGAAATGTATATTATCCGAATTTAACGAAATGATTTTTCTGAAATGTGCTAAAATGAAGATTTATTTTCCAGCTTCTAATAGTTGACCCACTTATCATGTTACACGCATTGTCTGAATTAGTATGTGTATATTGTTTTCAGCATACAAGTTCCAGAATTCACGCATCTTGTTTAATGCATTATTAAATGACAGTACTTATTTTATTCCATAAAAATGGTCTGTTTGTTTCAAACTACAGTAAATACAGTAGGCTATTTTACTTAAGTCAATGTCCATTAAGGCTTAAAAACCTTTCGTTAGTTTCTGTACCTATCCAATGCTGGCTGGACTTCAAGAAGTGCTGAATCACTGAAATCTATCAGTGATAAAATTTTTAATCTTTGAACACCTATTTTATTAGTTGGCATATTATTAGAAAACAAATTAATTGGTGAAATTTGGTGCCGATTTTCTAACATTTTCACAAGATTAATAAGTCCTAAATTCTCAACTATACTAAAAACTCAAGCAAAACGATAGATTTAAGAATGAAATTTATCTCTGATTATTAAGTTTAACACAAGATGACAGCATTTCATTTATTCAAATTACTTAATATTTTATTAATTAATTAGCCATATTATAGCCCGATTATAATCCGGCGGTATCGTTTGTTTATTACTATATTTAGGTTGAGACCGGGGCAACTTCGGCATGCGGGGCAAGTTTGTCAAGCGCTTTTTTTTTAAAAACAAATTAAAAGGAGACTTTGGTTATAGGTTAGGCAGTTGAGTTTTATTGGTGGCTTGTTGAGTGTAGTGTTTTTATTGTTCTCCAACAAGCGTAGTTGAATTATCAAGCAAATTTTCATTTTCGTTCAATTCCATATAATATTTTTTTTCCATTTATATTGAATTGGCAGGTTTTGTTATAATTCCATGATAACGAAAGTTACTTTTCCTGTTAGAAGGATGTAACTTCAACTTATTCACGTGGCCAGATCGTGGCTTGGCATTCTGTTCTCAGGGTTGTACTTAATGTTTCGAAATCATGACTAGCGGGGTAAGATCGGCAACATAAAGCCACATTAGAAGCAAAGGATAAAAATCAAACAGATGATAAATGAAAACATGTTTGCATTTGTTATTCATGTATATATGTCTTTGAACTTGCATTTCGTTGTAATAATATTAAATGGGTGTTGGATTTGTATTTCTTTGTTTTAATAGTGAATTCCAACTTATACATTGTTAATAACATAATTTTATATACGTGCCTATCTTGCCCCATTACTGTTGCCCCTATACCAGGGGCAACTTTAATAAAAATAATTAAAATAATTACAACTTTACAAAAAGAGAGAAGTTGCCGATCTTGCCCCTATACCCGGGGCAACTTCGTCAATTTCTCTCTTCTTGTAAAGTTGTAATTATTTTAATTATTTTTATTTCCAAACTGATTTTAACCAGTTCTATAGTAAGGTAACATTCCAATAGACAATATGCAAAGCTTTTTTTTCAGTTTACAGCAGTATTTATTACACAAAATTTAAGTAAAGCTTAACATGCCGATCTTGCCCCGGTCTCCCCTATATTTCTTATAATATTTATAGACTTACAGCATTTAAAAATTAAAAAGCATATAGAGAAAAACCAGGGATAAAAGACGTGTCCAACCGCTTGTATAAGTAAACAAGTCAATAATTAATGATTAATTTTACTTCATTTATTCTCCACTTTTTAAAACTTAGTAAATGTATAATCTATAAATATGCTTTGTTTTCTCAGTTATTATGTAAACGATTGTATTATTTACTTTTGTTTGATAAACATTTCCACGATTAGGTATGAAAACCTATTCAATTTAGTAATTAACTTTCCTTATTTGATTTTTTATGTTAATTAAATATTAAACAGGGAAAAATTATCACTTCTTTTTTATTTCTATTATTATTAAAATATGTCAAACTAATTGTACCCAGATAAATATTTCCTGTATAGTAACTTACATTTTCTCAAAATAGATTACATTTTAATGAACAAACCTTTCTTACTGTATGCCATTTAATTTAAGTCAACGGTATTTTACTCGAAAGAAATACATTAGACCTCCTGACGAAAATTTAATTTATAATAATCTTTTTGCTAATAACGTAAAAAATAATCGGAAATTATCACAGAATGTCAACTCTAGTTGTTTTCAGAAACGTTTTTTATACTGTACGAGGAAAGTTCAATAGTTGGAATGACAAGGTTGCAGTTAGAGCAAACTTAAATATATGTTCGCATGTAATTTACATGCGATTAAACAGTAAATAAATGTAATCTACATTATGTAACCTTCAAAATGATGTATAAAATAAATACAAATGTAATTTCATTAGGCCAAACAACCACCGGATTATATCAGGTTTGTTTATGTATATATGTAATTTCATAGTCCTTAGCGAATTGGAAAAAGATTTTGCCTTAGCATACAAGTATTCTGTATGTAATAAATAGATTGTGAATTAACTTACAAAATAAATTTGACGTTAAAAAATCAATTTGGAGTATTTCTTTATATTGAAAAATCATTAAGAATTCAGTTTTCTACATAAAAACAATTTTTTTTTGAATGAGAAAGTTTATTCTGACAAATATAAAATAAAAAATTTGGTAAATATTTGTCAAAAATTAATACAGCAGTGGCGTGCCGTGACATTTGATCTGTGTTTCTGTAAGAAGCCGACTTCCAGGGGCAATCAGTCAGCGATGACCTAGGGTCCATTCGTATACGTTTGTTCGATAAGCCAGAAAAAACTCAGACTTCTCTAAATGCATTTTTAATTAATAGATTATCTAACGCACTTAATAAATCAGCAAGTTCAATATAATTAACTCTGTTATATTAGATTTAATAGATTCTCTACGCCCTCTAAATGATAATTCTCGCTTCAAGAACATCTACTAATTAAAATATAATATATCTATTAGCCGTAACTATCTCGTTATGATTTTCAATATTTATTGTGTATTGTGTACTAATGTTAAATTCTATTCTATTTTGATTTTGAAATTGCTTCAATTTTACGAAAGAATCGATGGAGATTTACGATTTTCGTGTCTTTTGCCAGCTTTACTCAAATTATTTAAATCGTCAAAGCAAATCTCATTCTACACACTAATTTTATTTGAAAATAGTAGGCAAGGCCAACAAAACAATTTTTGCATTTTTATGCATCCACAAAGCCATTTTATATCTTCTTAAATTTTATCGTGAAAATGTCGAACAAATTTTTTTGTTGACGTATTTACTGTATATTTAATTTAGGCATTGGTCTTTCTCTTTTAATAATGTTTTCTTTTTCATTATAAGGTCTCGAGCCAAAACTTTTTGAAATAAATTTTCAATATCACAATTACATTCTAAATTGCTAGCTATAATACAGTA
>NW_019385190.1:0-10294 GCF_000671375.1 Centruroides sculpturatus
CTCAATCATTATTTATTAATTGATTAAAAATTCAAATTTCATCTAAAATTAATAACTATGCGTTAAATTAGAATCGTTTCAAGCACAGCATATTGAATGAATGATATAGTATGCAATATCGTTTGTCGTTATGATAGTCAAGTAAATAATTAAATAAGCTTATAAGCAGACAAATCGAAGTACTGTAATTGCAATAAACTACTTCATGAACTTTTCTTGACCACAATTACACAATTATTGTTGAACCTAATAACTTTGTTGACTTATAATCATGCGGAAAAGTAATAGACAATTGAAATACATTCGTTGCACTCAAATCGCATATATTTCAGAAAATAAAATTTTTGCAATTTATATATAATAATTAGACCTAAATATAATAAAAGTACATATTTCTATCTGTAAATAATATATATAAGAAGTATTATGAATCATTCATATATATAGAAATGTATCGGTATATATGAATAATATTATTATATAGAATATATTGTATTATGTAAGAAATTTAAATTATACATATATACAGTTGAACCTCCAATAGCTGCCATCTTTCAACAATGCCACCTCTAAACAGCGGCCATTTTTTCAGAAACGTATTTTTTCTTTTCTTTTCAATAAAACTGCGTACAGTACAAAATAACCTCTGAACAACGACCATTTTTTGTTCTCGTTCAGAGATTTGGCCGTATAAATATATATATAATAATTATAATTACTTGCTAATTTAGCTGAAAATGATCTATAAATTACCATTTTATTAACATAAATCGATGAATTTTTTTATGTTTTAAATTTTTTCTATTATATAATTTCTATTAAAAACTTTAAAACATAAGAAAAAATTATCATTTTATGTTAATAAAATGATAATTTATAGATAATTTTCAGCTAAAGCAGTAAGTAATTATAATTATTTTCTAACAGCAGGTGTTAAAAATAATATATTAACGATTTAAAATAATTTTAGAAATTAGCTTAAGAGTAATTCATAAATTTGTAAGATTAATCAAGCTGTTTCTAATGTTATTCCTCAATAAAAAAAAACATGATTATTGTGTTATCTTTGCTGTTTATGTGTATATTACAACTTTTATAGATACTCATAGTGTATGACTCATGTGGATAAATGATGTTGTATGAAATTTGAACTTGCTTTTACGACCACATTCCGTCGCCTTTATATTACTAGGTTCATAGAGTTACAATACAAAGTATAAAACCAGAACGTCTAATAATGAATTTATTATTATTTTTTAGTTAATTTGAAATTTTTCACGAAAGAAAATATTAATATAAAATTTTAAATAATCAGAAATTACTGTATATATTTTGAATTTATTAAAATGATAATTTATCAAAATATTTAAAAAAAAAAACACATTGTAACACGCGATACTTTGTGGGATATTAATGATGTATCATTTTATTAATAAAAATTTGTTAACAAATTTTAGAAACTAAGATTAAAATTTTTAAACAATGATAATTTGCTATTCAAAAATTTAGTTTAACAAAATTAAGTATGCAAAATTTAATAAATAAAGACAAGAGTAATTATATAACTTAATCAATTTTAGAAACTTAAGGCACGAAAAGATATCGGCATGGAATTTTTAAAAAGTTTTTCAATAAATCTTTTTTATCACGAAGATAAATCAACAAAAATCTACAAAAGTAGATTGAGAACAGGAAAAAAAATATTTACATACAAAACTTAAGAATGTAGAATATATAGAAATTCATTGAGGAATGGAGTATGAATACTTGTACAATTTTTGTATAAATTTTAAGTTGTTCAGAACTTAAACTTATACAAAAATTTCTTTAAAATTCTATCTCAAAAATCAAGCCAACTTTTAAAAATAAAATAAATCTGAAACTTAGTTACGCATATATATATATTTATATATTAAAGGAAGCATATGACTTTTTAATGATTTCTGAAATTAGAATGTTGCTTATTTGCTCTAGGCCTATATTTAGTAAGATATCAAACTAAAATATAGAGAATAATTTCGAAATTATAAGAAAATATTAGGAAAATATATTATTGTTACATAAATCATTAATTGATTTGTACATTATATAATAAATTGCGCTGTCAAATTTCAGAAAATGATTCTCTTAATATTAATAATCAATTATCGATTTTTAGATAGGTAGCTAAATTTATTATAACCTTATATGTCTACATACAAGTATTATATATTATAATATTCATGAATTATTATATAATTTATATATTAAATATTTTTACCTGCTTAAACTTACAGGTTTTGTATTCAACTAGTGAAGTTGGTATCTACAAATATACTATTTTTCAAAAATTGAGTTAAGCAATTGAAATTTTCAATATTTTTTCACGAAATTAATATTTTGTGAGAAAATTATAAAAGATTATGAGATCGATTTCACCTTTCATTATGCTACAGCTTAGTATCTTCAAACGACAAGTAATAATTCTCTTGAAACTATAGGAGTCCTATTAAAGAACTTTTACAGTAAATTTATCTATTTTCTATCTGCATATTAATCTATTTATCTGTTAATCCTCAAAAATTTCTATATCTAAGAGTTAACCAGGTTTAGTGAAGTGCTAAGGATATTATTTACTGTCACAATATAAAATTGCAACTTTGTGTTAATTTTATTTTAAAAATATCTAAAAATTAAATACTATAAAATATACTTTTTATTGCACATTACACATTAATAATTCAATAATTATTTAAATATTCTTTTTACATTTTATTCGATTGTAAACAGCCGACATTTAAACACATTTCCTCTCTTATCTTATGCAAATTACCACTTTAACATTTATAACAAAATAATAAACGTATTTGTAAATCGAAAATAATGTATTCTGTAAATTCTTCCAATCATAAATTTTATCACGATAGTGATTAAGAACGATTCAGTTTATTTAATTTATAAAATAGTAAAATCAATTAAATCCGTTTAATCTTAGTTAGTGCATCCATAAAATAAAGCAAATATGACATCAATATCACGCTTTTCGCTTGATTTAAAATCATTCATCCACGGAAATGAAGCAATCATATCCTGTCTTTCCTTAACTTTTCTACTAACATACGCACAAATATAAATATACACTAATGAATATATTTTAAGAGCAGGTATCATCTAAAAATAAGTAACATTTTTTCATTATTTTCTCATTCGTTCGTGAAAGTAAAAATAAAAAAAAAAATTCTACAGGAAAAGGAGGGAGATTAGAGTGTTGAAGCCCTACACTTGGCAATGGTTGCTACATCAGCAAACGTCTTCAGTTTGGAAATAGGACATACATTCGGCTACTTGCCAGATGGATAGAAGAGAATCGAAATGTCTGTCTCTAAAACATTTTTTTTTCATTTATATTTTAATATTTTTACAACTATCCACGCCAATTTTCTTTATTTTTACAAAATGGGATAACTGTAATATACTTCACAGTTTTCTAAAAATATCACATTAGACATTCTTTTATATTTTTTACGGCATTTTTTTAGAATATCGATAACAATATAATGATCGTTGCTTTTTAGAAACGTCAAATAAATACTTTTCTTAATGCCTACCAATCGATATTATTCATTTACAATTTTATTAGAAGATAAATTTAACAATTTTAGAATTAATCTTTCGTTATAAATTTATATCCTGTTTAATTACCAACATTCAAATTTATGAAACTTAAATATATTTATTTATAAATTAACAGTAATAAATATTATAAATCAGCCGAGAGAAATTTATAAAATTGATATTAGCTTAAAATAAATTATTATTATTATTATTATCATTTCTATTAATTTTATTTAATAGTTACCTTTTCCAATTGAACGTTTTAATTACATTAACTTGCATATTTATAGAGTTATAGATTATTATTGAAGCATAAAATATCTAAAATCATTTCATAAATTTGATATTTATAAATACGTAATTCTGAAAATGTAAAATATATTTAAGAATATTATATTAATCTAAGTAAAAAATTAAGTACATAATGAAATGAATATGTACAAATGTATATGCCATAAATTTAATAAAAATTTAATTCTTCTAAATATATTTTATACTCAACTTCCCTTACTTTTATGGATTATAAAAAGAAAATCATGCTTTTTCCCCTCGTCCGTCCGTTCGTCTGTTCGCAAGTTTTCTCTTAAAAATGCCAATTTTGTAGGAAATTTAATAATGGTGTAGATAGATATATGACAATCATTCCACTTTCTTCTTTATATTTATTTATTTAATCAAAACTGTCTTAAATATCTTATTTTTATGTGTTTAAATATAATTAAATAGTTCAAATAAGAGAGTTTTTAAAGTTTTTTTTAACTTTATATTTCTTTTTACAGTATTAGAAGAGATTACATAAGTAGGATGAAATCACTAGTTAAAAATTTGAATAAAAATCTTTTAAAATTCATATAATTAAAATTATATAATCATAGAATTATCTATATTTATTTTAATAATTAAAAGAGATATTCGCAAACTTTAAATAAAAATACAATTGGATTAAAATTATTTATAAAATTTTCATTTTCTAAAACAATTTAAATATAAATTTATTTGAATGCAGATATACAGCACAATAAATAAATAAATTTACATGAAAATGTAAGGAAATAAAAAGAGAAATTTAAAATTTAAAACTGTAAGTAAATTACAAGTTATAACACGATTTTCAATATATATAAATCGTTTTTCCAATAAAATCAATTGATTTTATGAAAATTTTTCAAAATAAAAAAAAACATTAAATTGTTTTTTATTTCCTAAATATATTTATATGTATTTATCAATTTATTTTGAATATATTCTATTGTATTCAAAACTCACATTAAGATGATTGATCGATTTTCATGTTATAGAAAAGAGAATTACTTTTGTTAAATAAATAATGGAAGATATCAAATTCAGAAATTTAAATCTTAAATTATATTATTTGATTAATGGAAATATTATCAATATCATTTGCAGTTTCTGATATACACTAATATTGTTCGTAATAATTTGTATTTTATATGCGCATAATTCAAATATTTTCTAATAAAGTTTACTCGAAATTCTTATTTTTCTGTTTATTTTTTAACTATTTATAACATTTTGATACATATACAATTTTAAATCTGTTCTACTAAATGCATTTCTATGTTTTTCAAACAATTTGGCAGAATTTCAGTCCTTCCTTCACCGAGCTTTTTTTAAATAGGCTCAATCAAGCTCAAAATTACTCAATTATCCTATCAAAAATTGATGAAATCGCGGTATTCTTCAATTTTTCTGAATTTAAAATCCTACTTTTTCATCTGCATTCAAAATGTATTGGTTAAATTTAAATATCTAATACGTAGAATTTCTATAAATTATAGTTTTAAAATAAATAAATAAATATAAAAATTTAAAAAGTATTCTATTATATAATTTTCACATTCTATTATTCATTGTTTTATATACAAATTATTGTAAATAGATATAAAAATTATACCTTAATTTTTAATAGACTACATATGAATTTTTAAAATTTATTTTTTAAAACCTGAGAAAAATGGAAAATAATAAAGTTGGTTTTCATTTGGGAATACAAATAAATTGATTTAAAAATATATTAAATTAATCTTCAAATATATCTATTATATATGCAATTTGACGAGAAAAAGGGAAAATAATTCAATAAAAAAAAATAGTCTGTCTCGATAAAATTTACACAGTGTGAAAATCCGCTATGATAAAATTCAACACGGACCTTTCTAACTCAATTTATACTGATTTTAATAAATTAAGCTACTTTTAAGTCACTAGGCTGCTATTCAAATACAACATGACTGACCTGAATATCTAATGATCTGTCAGCATAATGTTTACAACTGCACCACCTGCTTTGCAGCAAGTACTTGTGACTCGATGTGAAATGATTTCTATCCTCTGCCTATTTAAAGCCATGATTAACGAACGTCCCTTATTCGAGATAACTTTAGTTACAAAGTATTCAACATATGCATCTCAATCTATATATGTCACTTTATATGTAAGCATTACTCTTAGAAATAGAATGTAAACTTCTTAATTTTGATTATATATCTCCTAGTATAGTCTACACACCTCCTGATGTTGAACATAAAAGTAGCATGTTTACTTTAGCAAGGAGCGTGTGCCTCTTATTACTTGAGCACGACTCTTAATATGAAAAATGTGCGTTTTGATATTCGAAAGTTTCTCGTTAATAATGAAAAAATAGTTTTACATACGAGTTTCTTGATATAGAATGTGGGTTCCTTAATATGTAAGCATGTGTCTCTACTTATGCAAAAAAGAATATTTTACTGTTTGTAAAATATTATTTACAAACAGTAAGCATTAGTACAAACTCAATGACACGTCATTAGTTTTCGTTTCAAGAATTTTGTTGCATCATCCCATTTGTCCACTAAAAATACAGTAGAATGTTATTGGCCTTCTTTTTAATTGGGATGCAATATGTCTGCCTTATAATTATTTTTATTTAATTACAGAAAATTGTTTTGTTAAAACAAATATAATAGAATTATTTTTTAAATCTCGCATCAAGGTCTTCATGAATAAATAATTTAATTGTTAAAATTAGCAATTAAACATCATTATAATCCAAACAATGTTTAAAAGTAATTACTACAAAATATTATTTATATACTTTTTACATTTTGAAAAATATTTTGATTTTCTTAGAAAATATTTTAATTATTATTTACTTTAAAATATTTTTTCAAAAGAAATAATAATAATAATAATAAGATTTCAATTTACTTTGTATATTTTACATATTTACAATATTATACAAAACTTCCTAATGTTATAACTAAAATATAAATTTCTAATTTACATATTTTCGACAAATTTTATATGTATTACACTTATATTTTTTGTATATAAGATACTATTACTTTATTTTAAGTGTTTGAATATATTTTCATATTTTAGTTTCTGGTAAAATAAATTATTAAAATAATTATTTTTCAAAAATTCATGTTCTATGTAAGTACTATAATTTTCAAAACAAAAAAATTTCCTGGTAATATATATGTATTTATTTCTTTTTAAACAAAGATATGATATTATAATGTAAAATTTTCAAAAATCTGATCTTTATTTCTTTTGTCAACACAAAGAACATTATTTAAATTAAGCATTTTTAGAAGCAAATACCCAAAATGAAATTCATTAACATAAATAGCAGATGATCACATGGCTGATGTAACACAAGCTCGTTTCCTTAATGTGAAAGAATAGTAACTATCCCGAATACCGTCGTTGCCTAACAGTGAAAATCAGAATGGTCGATTATGTTTGCAAATTACAAAGCAAACTGTGCGTAATGGAGGCATCTAACAATATACAGTACGCATTACAGTACATTCTCCTTTCTACTCGGTAGTTCATTCACTGAATAAAATGATTATATAGAAAGAAATTCGTAAATAAAGCGTCTTTTTCTTACTACATCATCAGTTTATTCTATAGTTTATTCTATTGTTTTATTCTATTCTATTCTCTTTTTTTACAGCAAATACTTTACTCCTATTGATTTACATTATAAATGATATTGTTGTTTTTCTTTCTTGTTACACTAGAAAAAAAACTGCGTATCTAACAGTTAACTGTATTTTTATTTTTTTTTGTAAGGTACAGTACATGTTTATATATCAAGTAAGATGATAAGTACTCTATATATCCTATATTTAACACAAATTATGAGCTACGGAAATAACTATAATGAAGATAACTTGCAACATATAGTACATTCACCGTTATACACAGCGCTTCATTCATCGAATTGAATGGTCACTTCAAGAAAAAAATCGTAATTAAAGCGCAATTTTTTATTATATCATCAGTATCAGCTTTATTTCTATTGTCTCAGCATGTTCTACAACAAACTCTCTTACTGATCATTTAGATTAGAAATAATATTGATGTTTTTGTCTCTAGTCATTTGTATATAAAAGGAAAACTGTGTACTCTATTTGACTATATTTTTTACATAATGCAGCTATTTATATATAAATAAGATGAAAAGTATTGTATATCCTACATTTAATTTACATAATATATGAATATAGTTGTAAAACAGTTATCTTGGAACATACACTATGCATTATAATATTTCCTCTCTTATATAGAATGCCATATTCATTGAATAAAATGATTATATAGGGAGAAAATTGTAAATAAAGTGCTGTTTTTTCTATTCTGTTAGATTTTTTTCTATTGTTTCAACTATTTTTTAGAACAAATACTTCACTCTTACGAATACCATCATTTAGATTGTAAATGATACTGATGTTTGTTTTTATCTACAAATAAAAAAATTTTTGTAATCAATTATATTTTATATATTGCATATTTTTTAAAAGTTAAATGATCATTTAAAAATACGAAAACAATGTTTATATAATTTAAATTAAAAAAATAAACGAATTTAAACCTTTTAATTTCATTAAGTCTTTCAAACTTTTAAGTCTATTAAAAAAAACCTTTATTTAAAATTTCGAACTTATTGTATTAAGAAATATATTATAAGAAATAGCCAAGTTTTAATTTAATTGATTTATTTTAATAAAAAGAAATATATTATTGTTTAAAATTTATTATTCTGATTATTTTATTCGATTAAATTTATAACCATTATTAGCGTTTATATAAATTGATATAATTTAATATTTTTAAAAGCATTTAAAACTTCAATTACGTAGTAATTTATATAACTTTCTAGGTATGAAATATTTATAATTAATACATTCATTACATAACATAAACTTTTTAAATTAAATTAATTTATTAAGTTTCAAGTTTATAGTAATGAAATCTTCGTATTTTAATTTATGTAACGCAGAGTTAACCTTTGGACTGAATCAACGTTAAGACAGGTCAAGGTAACTAAATAGAGGAAAGAAGAATAAAATAATTACTAAAATTCATTACTTTAATCTTATTTTTTTTTCTTTTTATTGACACAGTATTCGCGTATTGAAAAATCGTGACATTAACCAGAAGTACAGTTCGAAATCCCTAGAGACTGCGACCCACCAGTTAGAAAAACCTTCCAATTAATCGAAAGTTAAAGTCAAAATTTAAACAGTTAAAATTAATTCTTATTCGTTGCTTTTATTTAGTTTTTTTTTTTTTTTCAAGAATTGAAGCGTGCATTATCTATATTTGGAATTGAATATATCATTATTGGACGTAATCTGTTCGTAAAAATACTCAAACGAACTTACATAAACGCATCAACATAATGTTTGCATTAAAAATCAATTTTTGTGAATCAATAAAAGCTTGTTTTATAAAATATCTGTGTATATTAATTTTTCTAATGGATAAATTGAAGTCAAGACTTTTTCATTTTCTTTGGATTTTACGTTTAACTCCAAATAACTAAGTTCAATGCATTAATCTTTTCTAATCCTAAATTTATTTTTATGCCAGTTTTATTAGACGTGTAGTTATTGATTCTAAAATATGACATTTTCTTTTTTTAATATTAGATTTTAAAATATTTTAAAGTTAATTCAAAAATAATAATTTTTTAAAACACGAAATATCAAAAATAAAGATTTTTTCAATTTTCGAAATATTTTTTTACAGTTTTATAAATGCAAAATGCACTTTGTCAATAAAATTCATTTCCATCTTCCACTTGCATTTATGTATATATAAGCTATATATAATATGCTCTATCTTACTCCAAATATCAAATCAGACGAAAAACCTTCAAGTTCAAGCATATTTTAAAGTATATAACAAAAAAAAAGTATTCCAAGAGGATATTTTTTAAGGAGATCAATAATATGAATAAAGTTCAAGCATATTAAAGGAGAGTTCACTTATTGATCTAGGGGGTGAGTTTCACTTTATTCAATATTTTAAGCACAACTGATGTATCCTTTTAAAATATCCTTGGTTCAATTGATTCAAAATCAATATCCTGCAATCGTACTGATCTTTCTTAGCGATTATTTGATAAATGATTTTCTACTTCTATTAATCGCTTAATTTTCGCTATAGTAGAAGCTTACCTCCTCGTAATGGAAGTGTCCATAACGGTCATTTTGTCAATCGTTACCATAGTAACAATACAATTCGGACACGCAACGTAACGTTTAGTTAATTCTTGCAGAATAAAAATAGACGAAGCGTAAAAATTTAATCGAAGCGAATATTTTTGTATCATTGGTTAAAGAAAGTTACAAATTTTCGCTATTGTACAATTATCCTACAGCTAGTTTAGATATATTAT
>NW_019385190.1:11113-18175 GCF_000671375.1 Centruroides sculpturatus
TACAAAATAAATAAATTATTCTCAAATAGAGTTTTTATATTTTATAAATAGAAAATAAAACAATATAATAAAATTCTTAAAATGCCTTAAGTTAAAATTTATGTAACATTAAATAGATTTTTTTTTTGGTTATAACAACGTGTATTGATTTTTTCTTATTATTATTATTACGAATTATTTAGTTTTGAAATAAAAATTTAGTTATTATTTACTAAAATTAGAAAGGAATAGATAGTGTAATTAGATTTTTATTTACTTTTGATTATTTTATTATGATTTAGATTTTATAATTTAATGATTTTTTTTTCTTTTCTTGGATTTTATAAAATTTATTCTGCTCTAATATTTATTTTTTATATTGGGTTTAGATTTAAAAAAAATATATAAATATATAAATCAATTATTTATGTATTAGGGAAATTACTATTATGAAAATAAAAAATCTAAAAAATTTTTCGTTAATAGCAAAATACTTTAAAATAATGCTAAAACATAAAATGAAGTTTTATTGTAACTAATAAGATAAAATATGGAATTAAATTAGTAGTGCTATAAAGTTTTAAACCATCATCATACATATTCTAGACGTAAAAGTGATATGAATGTAGCTTGTTTACCTTATCCAATTTCATAAAAAAAGATTTTGAGAAATACAAAATGACGTTTTATTCTTGTTATAGCTTCTAAAAGGGAAAAATTCATTTATAATAGGAATTCCATTCTAATGCACATTTAAGAAAACCTACAGATTATTTAATAATAAGCACAAAAATATCTTAAAGTTATGCTGTTAATATTAAACCTTTCAATCATCTTTCTTCTTTTTTTTGCATTTATTAATTAGCATAAACTATGAATTATATTAAAAATATTTTACTTATAAACAAATACTAGATTTAAAGCCTATCTACCTATAAACATCATAAATATCTGTAAAGAACTTATATTTATACTGAGCAGTGTGAAACATGTTATAGAGCATCTTGCAGATTATTTTCTAACAGTTGTATGTTTGACAGAACTCTGATATGATGAAACCTTATATTAATAAATCCAAAAATGTAATAAATAAAGTTCAAGCTATACACGACTTTCGAAATATGTTTTGTAATGATTAAAACATACTTCAACTAGAAAGATTGATGATACACATATAGAAGTAAAAATTTAAATTTTCATTATATGCATGCTTTTATCATATTATTATTATTGAATATTTTCCATATAACTGTTTTCCATTCAATTTAGATGGAAACTTCAGAAGGATCGATAAGAACTGTCCACAGATAGAACTTTATAGACATCATGTACTGAACAGTTTATACTAGGGAACAATCTTTGAACGGCAGTACATTAAAAAAACAGTGTAAAAAATCTGAAAATATCTCAAATTGACAATTTTATTTCAATATAACATCTTTGAATATCTGTATTTTAGAAATATGAATTCCCAAATGTAAGAAATGTGATTATAATAAAAATCTCGCAGAGCTAATTCTTTAATTTTTTTTTTTTTTAATATTTTTAAAGAAAATTGCAAAATATAAAAGAAATATTTTCATTATTTTATTTTCTATTTTTAAAACGACTTTTTTCTCTATAGATAACAATATAACGTTATATGTTTCGTTCTCAAAAATAGTACTTTCATCAATAATTTACTCTACAACTGGAAACAATAGTCACGCAAGGTTAAAGCTATTAATAATATATTTGATAATAGTCTTTCCTTTTTTATTTGCATAAAATAAATATTTTGAAGTTTGAATAGTTATAAAACTTTAAATAGATTTCACGATAAAATTTAATTATTTCTTCATAAGATTAATGTTACAAGAAAGATAATTACAAAGGTATTAAAATAATAATTTATATTGTCTTGTTAACTATTTAAAATAGTTTTGATAATCTTAATTATATTTGTATACTTTATTTAATATGAAAATATATAATAGTTGAAAGAAATTATAAATAAATAAGGATTACAAGCAAAAGTTAAATTGATAATTATATTGATAAAATACATAAAGATAGAAAAAAATTGGACTGCGTGACTATCAATTGTGATATTTTTTAATTTTATATAAGTGAAATTTCGTGTTACAGGGTGATTGTTTCTTATACTACCATATATCAATACATTGGTCTAGTACCCATACTCTCTGAGAAATTTTCTAAAAAACAAATATCCAGCAAGATAGACAAGCTTAAGGACAGACTACGAAGTTTCAAAACTATATGTATATATATATATTTTTTTTTTTTAATTTCCTTTATAGAGAGAAACGTAGGAAAAACATTTTTGAGTTGAGGATATTGCAGTTGACATATGTTTATATTTTATTCTAAATGAAACTATGGAGTAAATACTATTATCCACTATAATCCCTGAGAATTCCAACTCAAATTTGCGATTGACAGATTAACCAACAAATAAAAGACAATAGCAATTTTAAAAAAAGACTTTTAAAAATAAGTTATATACATTTAATATTTTTTATTAATATTTTCAGATTAATCTTTAGTGCATTTTATTTTATTTCAGCTTTTTTTTATTCAAAATGATTTCTTCAAATTTTAAATGATACGTATGATGGCTGGATGGCCGAAGCGATTAAGCCTACCGCTCTGGGGGATCCGGGATCGAATCCGGATGAGTAAATCTAGAAATCTTTTATGTGTCTAGGATATGTCGGGCCCTCGCTTTCTCCATCCGACTGATTCATTGTGGGCCTGGCCGAATCCATGATGGGTATGGTTAAAAAGGTTCTTTTAGTACCCACAGGACAGACAGTCAAAAATAAATAAATAAAAACGCTACAAATATTATTTAAAAACTGTTTTTAAGCTATTTTAAATAATGTACGGAATTAAATATTTATATTGTCAAATAATAATAAATTACTTTATATTTTAGAAAAATTAGGCATAAAATATTTAATTAATTTATCGTGAAAACATAAATTAATTACAACATAAAATTGAGAATAGATAAAAATATACTTTTAAAAGCAAAAATTAAATTAAAAATGATTAATTTCCTAAAAGTATCTATGTAAACTATTTATAGAATTTAATAACTATATTATATTCAATTTAAATATAATAAAATTTGACTTTGGCATAAATTAAATATATTCTATTTGATACTATATATTTGAAATCTTTACATCTACATTCCATTAAGGTTTGACACGAGAAAACTGTTAACAGTATTTGGAAGAAAAGTAAAGCGAATGAATTTCTTCTTTGAAAATCAGTTCTTTACTTCCTTAAATACTCAAACCAAACACATTTTCGCTATTTTTTCAAGCAATTTCTTCAGAAAATAAAAAGAAAAAAAAAACTCGTTAATTCTTCACTTCATCAAAAAAACTGTTTCTTCGTTGATTAAATGGCAGAGATTGAAAATATGAGAAGTGAAAATAAAATACAAAATTTTCATTTACCGCAAGTAAATGATATGAAAGTAAAGTAGAACAATTTTCTACTTAATGAATAAAAATAAAGTTGATAAGTAAAATCTATTTTCAAAAATCTATTTGTAAAAACAATACTTTAATTTGCATCCTTTAAACGTTTACATGTCGAAGAATTCATTATTTAAACATATGATTCTAATATAAATGAAGATTTGAAATGCATTGCACAGCATGTTTTCGATACTGATTTCCATTAACTATAATAAATTTTATTAAAGTGAAATTCGAGACAGGCGTGTAGTTTTAAAATGCAAAATTATCCATTAATAGAAATCCCTTAAAAGTCTAAATAGCACGTTAGATATCTTATAATGAAAGATCAATATCAAGAAGTTAAATTGATAATTATATTGATAAAATACATAAAGATAGAAAAAAATTGGACTGCGTGACTATCAATTGTGATATTTTTTAATTTTATATAAGTGAAATTTCGTGTTACAGGGTGATTGTTTCTTATACTACCATATATCAATACATTGGTCTAGTACCCATACTCTCTGAGAAATTTTCTAAAAAACAAATATCCAGCAAGATAGACAAGCTTAAGGACAGACTACGAAGTTTCAAAACTATATGTATATATATATATTTTTTTTTTTTAATTTCCTTTATAGAGAGAAACGTAGGAAAAACATTTTTGAGTTGAGGATATTGCAGTTGACATATGTTTATATTTTATTCTAAATGAAACTATGGAGTAAATACTATTATCCACTATAATCCCTGAGAATTCCAACTCAAATTTGCGATTGACAGATTAACCAACAAATAAAAGACAATAGCAATTTTAAAAAAAGACTTTTAAAAATAAGTTATATACATTTAATATTTTTTATTAATATTTTCAGATTAATCTTTAGTGCATTTTATTTTATTTCAGCTTTTTTTTATTCAAAATGATTTCTTCAAATTTTAAATGATACGTATGATGGCTGGATGGCCGAAGCGATTAAGCCTACCGCTCTGGGGGATCCGGGATCGAATCCGGATGAGTAAATCTAGAAATCTTTTATGTGTCTAGGATATGTCGGGCCCTCGCTTTCTCCATCCGACTGATTCATTGTGGGCCTGGCCGAATCCATGATGGGTATGGTTAAAAAGGTTCTTTTAGTACCCACAGGACAGACAGTCAAAAATAAATAAATAAAAACGCTACAAATATTATTTAAAAACTGTTTTTAAGCTATTTTAAATAATGTACGGAATTAAATATTTATATTGTCAAATAATAATAAATTACTTTATATTTTAGAAAAATTAGGCATAAAATATTTAATTAATTTATCGTGAAAACATAAATTAATTACAACATAAAATTGAGAATAGATAAAAATATACTTTTAAAAGCAAAAATTAAATTAAAAATGATTAATTTCCTAAAAGTATCTATGTAAACTATTTATAGAATTTAATAACTATATTATATTCAATTTAAATATAATAAAATTTGACTTTGGCATAAATTAAATATATTCTATTTGATACTATATATTTGAAATCTTTACATCTACATTCCATTAAGGTTTGACACGAGAAAACTGTTAACAGTATTTGGAAGAAAAGTAAAGCGAATGAATTTCTTCTTTGAAAATCAGTTCTTTACTTCCTTAAATACTCAAACCAAACACATTTTCGCTATTTTTTCAAGCAATTTCTTCAGAAAATAAAAAGAAAAAAAAACTCGTTAATTCTTCACTTGATCAAAAAAACTGTTTCTTCGTTGATTAAATGGCAGAGATTGAAAATATGAGAAGTGAAAATAAANAAGCAACATTGAAGTTTCTGGAATTATTATATGTATTCCGATTAATTTTCTCTTCAATATATTTATTTCAGAATCTAAGGAATACATTACAAAAAAATAAAAATAAAAAACTGATTAGCAGAGTTAATAACAGTATTAAGATCTATTGGCTTTTATATGGTGTTATTTCAGAAATCTTCAGAAGTTTTGGCTTATGTTAGAAGCATTACTTATGGTAATTTAATAGCAAGAGAACATAAACGTCATATAAACAGAAATAGTTCACAGGTGGTATGAACATACCTGTTGGAGACCAGCCATTTTGGATTTATAATTGTAATAGTTCTTTTCAGCCTAGAAAAGAGTGATAATCCAGAGTTTAAAGAAATTCGTATTTAAGTGAAAGAATAAAAAACAGTCTATTCAGTGAGAAAGCAACTTTTGTAAATCTTGAGCGTATATTCTACCACATTATTTATTTAAGTATAATTTTAAGGAGACTAGAGAAGAATTAGGAATAAAGCACGTACTTATAAGAAAGTTTTCAGTTAATGATGTTTCTTTAACAGTTATGTAATGTAATTATAACAAATTAATTAAATTTATTGACAATTAAATAAGTAGGAATATCGTTTTTAACTTATTGTCGGATTCTCTTTGTAAGTAACTTCTTTTGTATTCTTTTTTCCTAAGGATCATTTTTGACCAATAAGGAATAAGGATTGATTGATATTTTTTATACTTATATTTTAACAAGTGTATTATATTAAGTATCTATTCTATTTTATTACTAAAATAATTAAATCCCAAATTACTAACAGAATACATACGGGCCTATATACCTATGCAAGAATTATGTAAGTAATATTTAATATTTCCTTATAAAAATTTATTACCTACTAAGTTTAATGTTATCTCATAAGGAACAAATTTAATATTTAGATACAAAAGACTCGATTTTTAGACCATAACATAATTTTTTAAATCAGTACATTATAGTCTTTATTCTAAAGTTAACATGAAGTTACATAAAAATATTCTTGTTATTTTTCTAATTAAAAAAACAAGTTAAATCTTTTAAAGATGAATTATTAACATAATTAATAATTTCAGGATCAAAAAATATCCACAGAGTTACTTAAAATACCTGAATATAAAAAATATTTTCATATAAAAAGTGTCATATTTTTAGTGTTTTTCTCAAATATCAGAATAACCATATAAATTCTTTATTAGAAAAAATAAAATTGAATTTAAATAAAATTTTACAAATAATAAAATGCAAATATAAGCTAAAAATAAACAATAATATGTAATTATCCTAACATTTTCAGTTAAAAGTAAATAAAATCGTTTATTTATTTTTCACTAATAATTTAATATACTGTTAAAATATCAATTCTAAATAAGTATATTTAATACTTAATGCAAAAAGAAATAAATAAAAATAAATGAAATATTTAACTTTACGTTTAAGCAGCTAAGAAAACAAAACTAATGAAAAGCAGTGCAATATCTAATATGAAGATAAAGCAAATATTGAAATTCTTTCATGTATAAGACATATCTTTTTTTAAATATTTATAAAAATCAAGTTATGAACATTACAAAAATGTCACTTAGCAAAGGAACTTTACATTTTTGACAAACTGTCCTTTATAATTTTATGTAAATCTTTTAAATATGAATATGTTTTAAAATATTTATTTTTTTATAAACTTTATACTCATTAAAATTATTAAATATTTAAATATAATAATTTTTCTTAAACTACACAATTAAAAAAAAATAAAAAAGGATCTTAGGTAATAAAAATAATATATATATTTACTT
>NW_019385190.1:20845-35271 GCF_000671375.1 Centruroides sculpturatus
ATACAGAAGAGGAAAAGTTACTAAAATATATAAAACATCGCATAAACAACATCACTGTACAATATTATCAATAGTTTCTACTCCGCCGGGTAAATATGTTTAGTTAATGATGATAAAACCTATCGAGGTGATTCATTAGTCATACTTTATTAACGTAAAATATGCTTAAAACCACATTTTTTACACTCATTATTATCTTTATATTTAGATATGGGTATTCAATGTTGAAGAATATGCATTCAAGTTTATCGCATAAATATAATGTTAATAAGAAACTTGATTTATAGTTAAAATAAAAAAGAATATTAAATATATTTTCGTAGTATATTTTAATTATTTTTCAAAATTTTAAAAGAAATTCTTGAAATATTTATCTTAAAAAGAAGAACGAAAAAAAAGGAGAAAGGATATAAGAAAGTAAAAGATGCCAAGGCAATGTCATAATGTTCTCTGGTTTGATACACATAAAGAAAAGATATAATATCATATTTGGCATCAAAATAAAGATTTCTACTCCATAATTACTCTACAAAACTATTTTAGTGACAAAAAGTGAACCAAGGCAAACATTCTAAGCTTTTGCCAACAAAAGAAAATTACTTCTATCTTCAAAGTTTCATATTTTAAAGTAGAATAGGGAATAAGTCGGCAAAATATAAATTTATGTCGTTAATGGCATAATAAAAAAAAGCGTTTTTCTATGTAATTCTAAATCTTATTAAATTTTATTTAAAAGTCTTTTTTTGCTTAAATTTTACGGATATTAATAAAAACGTCCATCAAATAATTTAAGATTTTAAATCCTTTCGTTACTAAAAAAATTCTACTTTCATAAGATTTATAAAAAAAATATAGACTATATATATAAAAAATAAGGATTACTTAAACTTTAAATTTAATGCCATTTTTATAATAAAAATTTTAAGCTTCTTAAATAGAAAAAAGTCGTGTAAATTGAAAGGACAACCATTTTTTAATATTAGTCGATGGTTTATTTATTCAGTTGTTTATTCAAAAAATTCCCCCATGTGTTTAAAATTTTTTTTTACTTTTAATTTAGTCTTTATAAACAAAATACTAATTTAAAAGATGTAAAAAGATATAATATATTTTACTATATAGAAATATTTTAAAACCTCAAGAGACTATGATGAATGTTAAAATTATTAAGGAGTAAAGGTGTGTCTCTTTATTATATAATATTTTATTGTAAGAAATGATATAACCCATTAAAAAAATCTTATAGAAGTATACATTAACTATTGTTGTTCGTCATTACTGTAGATAAGTATCCGTTTTCATTGTTCCTCTACTGAAATTCTTCAACTTAATGATAGTAAATATGTCCTTGACTGATATACCACTTACAAATAAACATTTTTTTTTATTTTTTTATTATAATAGTCATTATTAAAATATAGCATTTATATTAGAAATAACAATTGATATTACTGTTAAATCTTCATTTATAGGAACTAGATAAGTTTACTTCCGATCGAAGAATTAAATAAGTAGATGTAGGTCATCCAGTATATCTACGTATATATGTTATATATGTACTTGTACAAATTATATATCACTATCTTTAGCTGTATCTTGTATTGTACTTGAAACAAGATCCGTAAAGGGAACTAAGTATTATCTTATACTTTTTATTAACTCACTCAGCAATTATTATATGAATGTAATTAAGCGATTACTCGATTTAAAATTATCATTTGATAATTTATATGAATGAAATATTTCGATTAAATACTTAATATAACAATTTACGAGTGAGGAATTTTGTTAACGATCGATAAAATGTTTATGTTTAATACTCCTTCATAAATATATGTCTAATAATAATTTAGTTAAAGAGCTATTTTTAGGATCCATATCTTCATGAAAATTTTAATTAGAAATATAAAATAAGTGTCTATAAATTTCTATTAACTTTCTACAGTTGGAAAGTGTAATCATTATCAAATTTTGAATTGATACTAAGATTCCACGTTAATTGACGGTGAATGTGATTAATGTTTACGTCTTTTAATGACCGATTTTGTTAGGAAATAACTTTGTTATACATATAAATCTGTGTAGATTTTGAGCTTTAAATGCGTAAACTTATCTTAGAATTTATTTTTAAAATATTATCATCATCGTTATTAATTTTACTTGTATGAAGATTCTAAAAGATAATTAGATTACTATAATTGAATGTAATTTTATATTTGTTTGAAAAATGCTATTCAGCATGAAAACGTCGATAATATATAAATAATTAAGCTGTTATTGCTAATTTTATGCTGGAATACTAAAAATTTGATCTATGATTTCACTTTTGTAAAGGTATTAAGAATAAATTAGAAACAAAATAAATATGAAAAATTGACATTTTTATAAAATATATTATTAACATACAAATAAATAATTATCATTTCTATCTATTAAAGCTTCAAATTAGTATTTATAAATTGTACTTCGCTCGAGTGATAAAACATCTGCTATAGATCACGTGGGGTCAAGAAAACCGCTTTCCTTAAAGCAATTTCATGTAAGGTACGAATCACGATTTACACTTGAAATAACCACGTTTATGCTGAAACGTGATATAAGAAAAAACCCTTCCTGTTTGTTTATTCGAATCCGCAAAAGTGCAATAAATTTCATAAAACAGCTTACGAAACTTAAACATTATTCTTCTTAACATAACAAATTTCTAATTTAAAATATTATAAAAGTTGTTCAACTTAAATAATTTTCAATTATTTTTTTTTCAGTTTTAATCGATTTTAGTCTGTCTTCTCTTGAGTAACGATAGAATGAGTCATTAATTAAGAATACAATTCACAATTTTTCAGGGATCGCGACTCACTGGTTGAGAAATTACTCTTTTATACAAGTTTTTTTTTAAACAATTAATCATTGACGAAGCTTAAAAGTTCACTATTTCTTACATTTATACAAAATATAAAAGTTAAGAACTCATCATTCTTCTATTTCTATAGTTATTATGTGTAAAAAGTTCATAAATCCAGTAAAAAGTTATGGCAACAGAAAAAATAATTAAAATTATTAAAGGCCATTCTGAGTTTAAATAATATTTCATAATATTTTAAAAATACATGTTATTACCAGATGTGTAACTGCTGTTATACATTGTGAATGAATCATTAACAACCAACAATTGTTTTAATCTCAATTCTAACTTTAAAGTATACTTCGAATTTATTTTAAAAAATAATAACTGTAATTATTATTAACCAATCATAATGAAATAAATCTATAATTACGAAGGTACTATTCAAACGTTAAGTTTCACATTAATTATATCACAAGTTAAGTATTAGATGAATCATCTTTGTAATTGCATCAAAGCAATTAAAGAGTATAGATGATGATGTTGAAACGACAATGGAAAATAAGTTGAAAGTTTTATTTTCCATACAGATTTTTCGAGGTAGATGCGATTTGAAAAAATCTCACCAATTCGCCATTTAATGACAGTAGTCATGTTACTTTAGATTTATTTCATTTATTGATCTAAGAAAGCTGAGATGATACTTTTTGCTTCACTCCCACGCCACACACTGAGTTTGCGTAATCTTCTCTAGTATAACGCAAGCGCATTGATAACTACCGCAGTCCGTTTTCAAAAAAATAAAATAAAATAATAAAAAAAAGAGTTAAAAATACAAGATACCGAAAAGCTAAAACAACGTAGTACAACTTATCTAGAAATAAAAAGTGCCGACGTGTACAATATCTAATCTATTAGATATATTGAAATCTTTGTCGATTTGTCGGGATATTTGTTTGACAGAATTAAAAAGAGTCAACCGAATGTGAAAAGTATTGATGACATTTTTACCAACTGCAAAGAGCGGCTTTGATCTTGACAAAAAGCTAGATATTCTAATTTGGGATCTAGCGAAGGGAAAGTTATTTTTAGTAGGTTAAATTCTATTTTAAAAATAATTCAACTTACTCACCTAGAGGTAGAATTATTGACTAAACTTTGGTGCATTGTCAATCCCTTATGTACTTATTTTCCACCAGTCCAATATCTTGAGTGGACCTGTACGTGCAATTGAATTGTACTGTATGGCTCCTGTGCTCGTCGTGTAACCGCAAACAACAACAAAAAACTGTTAATATTGTCTCCTTAAAAGCTTCTCTAAATTCGCGATTAAAATAAGCATATATGACGGGATTAAGAGAAGAATTAAAGTATCCTATCCAAAAAAGTATATCTACAACAATGGGTGGACATGGGCAATCGTCACCACACATTGATATTGAAACGTACCATAAGAAGAAAGGGAGCCAACATAATATAAAACATCCCATGATGATTCCGAGAGTTTTTGCTGCTTTGTGTTCTCTTTTCATTTTATTTATAGTTCTTTTTGTTGGTGTAGACTGACCACTCTCTGGATCTTCGGCATGAGAAGGTCGATGAGATGGAGGTTGAACGAGTTTTGTAGCAGAATTATCAGTGCTGTTACGTGCACCATTGTACCCTAAGTGAGGTGTCACTTGGGCTTTGAGCAACATCTTTTCTTGTCGAGTGGCTTCTCGATATATCCTTAAGTAAGTAAACAACATGATGAAGCAAGGGATCCAGAAAGAAATACTCGAAGAGATAATTGCGTAAGTTTTATTAACAACGAAATTACATTCGTGTGGATTACTTCTTAAATGGTTTAGATGATCTTCGGTAGTGTACCATCCCAGAAAGATTGGAATGAAAGATATAAGACCGGACGACACCCATACACAAGTTAGCATGATGGCCACCGTTCTTCCAGTGATTTTGGTTGGGTATTCCAAGGGCTTAATGATGGCATAATAACGATCCACGCTTATGCAACATAAGTGCATGATCGATGCAGTAGAGAAGAGTACATCGCAGGAATTCCAAAAGTCACATACGGTGGTGTTAAAAGGCCAATGGCCAAGTATTGCCATACTCGCGTTGAATGTCATGGCAAAAAGTGCAACTAGCATATCAGCAAATGCCAAAGATACGATAAAATAATTAGTAGTTATTCGAAGCTTATGATGTCTAAATACGCTAATGATCACTACCAAATTGCCAAATACGGCACAACAAACGATAAGACACATGGCGAAAGATTTGAAGACAACCTTGACTATTTCTTCCCAGTCATCAGTTTTGGCAGCAAGAGGTGGCTCGGGAGTGCCCATTCTAGCTACCGATTCGTTGTCTGTGGACTCTGTACTGAAAATTGTCTCGGTCATCTTCTCTGCAATAACATCGATAAAACTGACAACCCCGAACTACAACTTCCAAACGCAACTTTCCTTCGCCAACCCTCTGACGAACTGACGCGACGACACGTGACATCGACCGGCAGCCGCTGCGGCAGCCCGAGATTCTCGCGAGATCCGGTCGATTCCAAATGCTTGCAGGGAAAATGGGGAGTGGGGAGGGGAATATGAGTGCTGACGATTAAGGGGGCAGACTGAAATAAATTAACAAAGGGTGCAACTTTCGTTTGTTACAGGAAGCTACGTAATTCGCCTCTCTCCTCGCACTTTTATCCACTTTTTTTTTTCCTCGTCTATTTAAAAAACTCCAACTTTGTTATATGTCAGTTAAATTATGTTATTGCAGAAACTTTCATTTCCTCTTAAATTTTAAAATTTTAAGTATCAAATAATTAAAAAAGGATATTAAAAAAGCGAATTTGCAGGAAATATTTTCTATGAAATCGGGCTATATTTCCTGGCAGAATTTTTAAAACGAAAACTATTAATTTCCTCTATTTCTCAATTTTAAATCGGGTCAACTATCGAGACTTTAAAAATATATACTTTTTTTAAAATAATATTATTTTAACAGAAACAACAAATAATTGTTTATATTATTAACTTTTATCCTATTATTAAAATTATGCAACTTTGTTTCGACCACGTTTATATAATCATCGAGACAAAATAATTCTTTCTAAGAAATTTAAAAACTCAAATTATTTTTATAAAAATATTTATTTTAAAATTGCTTTAAAGTAATTTTACTAACAATGACAATAAATATATGGTTAAAAAACCAAAGTTAAGGAATACAACCTGAAGAACAATGACTTAGGGATAATTTATTTCTACTTGTAGGTAGATATTTATTTAGAAAAAGACAATTATTGTTATTTAGGAATAAGGAAAACGTTTATTTATATAATATAAATATAAATTATTATCGTTTAGAGCAGAAATGATAATAATTTCAACATCATTCTTTAATTTGTAATTAAGAGAAATACAATTAGTGTAAAAAATATTATAATTTTTATTTCATATCTATCGATAGCTTTTAATATTGAGAATAATAGCTTAAAATAAGAATTTTTAATATAGGTATTATATGTTATTTTGTTTTGGAAGAGTTGTTAAACAGAAAGTATAGGATTTCCTATTAAAATATGAGTATTTTTATCTTGTTTTATATCCTTGAAGTAAAGAAAAGTCAAAAATTTTGATTGGGTTTATATAAAAATATATCTTATTTACTGTTTTGAACAATATTAAACTTTGATATATAATTTAATATAAAATGTCATGAAAACACTACACGAATATTTTCGATTGTATTACATAAACTTTCATTAAATTTTATTAATACAAGAATAAAATATTTGTATGTGAAAATATTATTAAGATTAATTATAATTTAGTAGCAAATTTTAAAGGATAATGCGTTGATAAAAATATCAGTAATATTCATTAAATTAATGGAAAACATGTTGGTTATTAAATAGATTTATGTTTTAAAAAAGAAAATTTTAAAAAATTCTATTAAATATTTGATTTTAGATATTACTTCCATATACTTACATTTCTTCTGAAACATTTCCTAATTTGGTGACAATAGTGAGAGGTATCGAAAGCATAGGATAAAGCCTTAGAAGAATTAAATATTGATATATTATTTAACTGATTAATTAACTTAACGTAGATTTAACTGAATTAAACATTACTAAAATCTTAACTTTTAAAAGTTTTTTATTCACAAAATTCTTGGCACGTTTCTGTTTTACAATCATTAAAATTAGAAAGAATTAGTAATGTTGTTATCTAGATTAAGGGGTCAAGGGCTATCCGAAGACCACATACAATTGTATACAGTATTTAACGACAACACTTATTTTCCTTCTAAGAAAATAAATTATGAGCTACAATAGCTGAGAAGCATTAATAAATGAATGAAGGAATAAAAAAATTTTTGATATCCACTATTAAATATTTTATAATAATATAGATTTTTACTCATTATAGTAACGCTATGTCTGTAAACAATATTTTTAATTAGTAAATGTAATAAAAAAATAATAATAAAATTGAGTAATTTAAAAATGCTTTTAAAAATTATTTAATTGAAAATCTTAAAATTATAAAAATATTTTACAATAAAATACTATGAATTACAATTTTGTAAAAATTGAATAATTATAGTTAAAATTACACATTTAAAATGAAATATTTCATAATTTTATTGATTAAAATTTTAAAAATAACTTATAAGAGATTATTTTTTTCCCTTCTTCTTTATTTGAATATTATTGGTACTATTCTCCTGAGGAGTTGTCTTTTCTGTACTACACAATGCCATTGAGGGAAGTAATAATTTCGGGTGTTCAGATACTAATTAAATAATTTTTTTAAACTAATGACGATAAAGATTATAGTGTAAAGAATATTACAATGTATTTATACTCAGAAGTAAATTTGAAATTTATATAAACATTCCAAAACATGGAAAGACGTTATACACATCTAGAGAAAGTAGAAAAACTTAAATTATCAAAATCATTCAAACATTAATCATCATTCAACATGCGTATAATAAATTATATTAAATTCCATTCATCGTATTAATTAATTTAATTAATACATGCAAAATCAACAATTTACAGATAATTTCGTACATTTTGTTCACTTAATAATATTATATCTAAAAAAAGGTATCATTAATAACTAATAAAGTGGAATAAATATAGAAGAAAAATTTCTGTACACCCAAGAGATAAAATATAAAAATTTAATAAAATATATCACAAAAATTATTCATTGAAACGGTTTGTAATCCATAAATTTTTAATTGAAAAATCAATAAATTTAAATTTATTTCATTCATTTTTAACTCAAGAGAGTTGTAAAGAGTGAAAAATGATTTGAATATTAATATTACTCATATATTTTATTTTATATTAAAACAAATAAATTTTGGAAATTTCTTATAATTAATACATTACAACAATTTAAATTAGCTTATAAAAATTATTTTTATCGTAAATAATATATTAATACTTAAGACTTATCTAGTGATTCTATACGATAGTTATATATAATTCAATATTTTATTATTAAAATATAAAATTTACTTCATTCAATATTTATAACTTATTTTATAGCCGATTTCAATTATTTGAAAACATCATTATCGTTATTATTTAATGATATAGATATAATTTACAACATGTAGAAAAAAGATGTTTTGTATAAATTTTACTTGGGAACAGCAAGGTAATTTATAAATGATTAAGCACTGATAGAAAGCTTCCAAATTTAATACGGTTCGGAAGCTATATTCTGTATTTGGAAATTAATTTCACGCCAAGTGAAATTTCATCCAAAATTGGATCTTTCATCATTTTAAGCCATGTGACGTCGCCTTCTATCGTTGCAAATACCTATGAGCGCTGACGCAATTAATATCTTCCAACTACAGCAATTTATCTCACTTCTTAACGCTATGAAGAATATGTATGGATTTCTGGAATACCTTCACTTCATTTACCATGTTTATTATTATTAAAAAATAACGCAAAAAAATCATAAATTAAAAATTAATTCAATAATTAAGCATTAACTAATTTTTATTACATTATAAATATATTTTAAAGTATATATCAATATATATTTTTTTTTATTAACATTTATTAATTGAAATTAATTAAGCTTTATTTTTCTCATCTTGCCATCTATCGGTAAAAATATTTTTTAAAAAAGTATTTATTTAATTAAAAAAATAATAATTTTTATAATACATTAATAAATAAGTTTAGGAATTTATAACTTATTCTTTTAAATAAAATTTAATTTATATCGATCGATATTATTTTTAATGTAATTATAAGTTAATATGTCAAATTTCTCCTTTAGAATTATATTAATTTATCTATCATTATAATTATATTTAATAATTCAGTTGATTTGAGGTTTCAATGTTTAACTCTGATTTATTAGAATAAATACATTTAAAATTGCTATAAATATTAATAAAATATTAACACTTAATCCAATAATTAAACAATTATAACAAAAGACATAAATATATTTATGTTTTCTTCTGTTTTGACTTCAATTTATTCAATTTTAAAATAATTAATTCTATTTTTAGGCAGCAATTATTATCATTTGATACACAATGAAACATACAATCAGTCAAAGGTCATTTATCTAAAAAGTCACCCTTGTTTTAATGTTTTGTTTTGAAAAAAATAAGGTTATCTTTTTGTTTGATTTTCTTTTCCCTTTTATTTTTTTACATCTTACAAAGTTTTACTTTTAAGTCTAGGTGTGATTGTTTTTAAAGTGATTAACTAGACTCATGAATAGGTTCTCTAGAGACTTCCTTCCTTTAATGAAACAACAATCAAACTATTATTTGATCCATTACAAAACCTATTTTATTTTAATGTTATCTTGTGACTATCTAAAAAAAACTAAAACTTACTTTTTTTTATATTTAAAAACCTTTATTTTTGAATCTTTATAATGTTTTTTTTTTTCGTGCCACAAAATCATATTTTTGCATTTTAAAATATTATTTTTAAATCTTTCTACCTTTTACATAATTTTACATTTTTTAAAATTTTATAATATTTTACTTTTTAAACGTTTATATATTTTATTACTATTTTAAAATTTTACTTTGGTGTTTTCTATTTTCTCTTATATGACATCACTATTTTTCAAGGTTTATATTGAGGTTTATGTATAATTAATATTTATATTATCATAAGTCGTGGATGACCTTCTTTACCTTGTGTATTCAAAAAAATAAAAAAATAAAATAAAAAAATGCCTTTGTAATCATTAAAAAAGTAATGAGAGTTTTTAGAAATAATTGAATAAAATTATCTTTTTATATAAAAATTAACATAATTTGTAAATACTTCCTATTATTTCAGAAAAAAGTAAAAAATTCTCATAAAAATGTACGAAAATAAAACAAAATTTCTCGTTGCGCCATCTGTGGACAATTGCATAAAATATAGTAATAAATATTTTATTCATCGTGTACTTTATCGCCATCTGAAGATTTTTATGTAAACTAATCTTATTTTTTATTTTTAGATAATTAACATCAAAACTTAAATTAAGATTAATTAATTAAAAATTTAAAGTTTAATGTGTATGTTTTTTGTAAATATTAAAAATTAATTCAGCGGAAATTTTAAAATTTATTAATAAAATAAATTTAATCGATTAAATTAACACTGAATAAATTTATCCAGTCGAAGATTTTATTATTAATTTTTTTCTGCNACATCTAGCATTATTTGCAAGTTTGCTTATCTGCAAGAATAATTTGTTTGCAATATTGCGAGATGTACAAGTTATAAGTAGAATAAAATTGAATCAAATTGTAATTTTTTAATTTATATTTGCATAAATATAAATAATTAAATATATTTATAAGTTTATACTTTTAGATATAGTTTAATTATATGTATTATTCATTATAAATTTATGCATTTGATCTAATTAAAAATCAGAAAACACGATTTCTTAACTTGTTTATTTGATGTACTGTTAATTGAACTGTCTAGAAATAATGTGACATAGGTCAAAATTAGTGATGATAAGACGTAAATCATTTAAAATTACTTTATAATTTATTTTACAATTTTATCTAATTTATATAATATATTTTTTCAAATTATTTCCAAAAATTTAAACTAATATCTACGTTATTTGAATATACGGGATGGTCTAAAATTCAGTTAACAATTGTAGTAGTTAATATCAATATATAATTTTATCAACAAATATAATAAAAATATAGAATAACAAATAACTATTTTGAAATGAATTGATTATCACACAAGAAAAATGTAATTTTTATCACCAATAAGTAAACGTGCAATTACGTATTGTGACATCGTCACAATACTGTGACGATGTCACAATACTGAAGCACATCGTCACAATATTGTGCTGCAATTTTTTTTTTTTTTTATCATATTTGAATTTAAAAATAAGCTTCCCTTGTCTGGTCTGGATTTTTATCTATCTAACTCCATTCTCGAGATTAACAAATAACACACAGACTGATGGACGACAGTGAGAATCTATAGTTCTGCAATTTGAAAATTGTACCCCAATAAGCTTTAATTTGACTTGATAATTGATTAAAGTAATTAATTTTTTCGGTAATTTTGGTACCACTGATGGCACTCAAAAATAATCATTGTTATTAGATTTTTTTTTTCTAATTATATATATATTGAATACTTTAAAACAGAGTGATTTTGCAAACAGAACTGTGCTATATAATGGTCTATATAAAAAAAATCAATAGTAAGGATGAAGTAGTTCATACGAATTCATAAGAGATGTTTTCATCGAATCAATAACAAGGAAGCGAAACAAAATTTATGTATGTCTAAAGTCCAATTTAAACTAACAGTTGCAGCAATTTGGGAAATTCCTACTGATAAGAATTTCCCAAATATCTACTGACATAATTGATATGTTTTATTATTATTATTATTATTATTATTTATTAATTTATTTTATTTTATTAAAGTTCCATTCTCTGGAGATAATAATCAATTTTAAGTAGTGAAGAACACTTCTCTCTTATTAATTTTAAATTATTTAGAAAGATAATGAAGTAAAGTATGTTTATCCAAGAGTAGAATTTTATTGATCTGTGAATTAATCATTTTAATGACTAATTTAATTCGGGATAAGTGAATCTGTAAATAATTTTCACTTTCGTAAATTATTTTGGAATTAATGAATGAAAGCAAAATTAATTATTTATCTTTTATAAAAGAATTTTCTTTCCTGTCCTTTCTATACTTTTAATTGATATTTTTTACTCTCTAAACTAATATATAAAGTAAAAATTAATTATCTAATTAATTTTTTCGATTTTTAAAATATATTGTAAAGATTAATTTAATAACAATTATCTAAAACAGTTTAAATTTATTTGATTTATTTTTTTAAATATTTGAGAAAATTCTCTTGTCAGAATAAATATATCAAAGAATGACAAAGATTTAAAAAAAATTTATGGAAGAAAAACAGATTTTCATAAATAACAACAGATGTTTCATATGCTATTCTTACTTTATCCCTGTCTTGGATTGAAAAATAAAGAAAATATTGCATCAAAAACTGATGTTGAAAACCTATGTTAATGATTTCAAAATCATCTTTTAACTTACTTTTTAATGTCTTAAGATTGGTTTAAATCAAACTGGTTAGTTATATTAACCTAGAAATATAAATAAATTCATAAAAAATAATAAAAGTAAAAGGTATGTAGTTAAAGATTCTCAATCTGTAGATCACGATCCCTAGAATAACTAAAGTTTTTCACAATAATTTTAAGAAACGATATATTAATGTGATATTTTAATTAATCTATATTTTATTTTAAATGCTAATTTGTGTAATAGTTCTGATATTATGTACAAATTTGCTTAGAAATCGATGTTCAATGAAATTAGTGCGACGAGAATAGAATGAAATTAGTTGCAAATTTAATGAGTTACTTACCTAAAGTTATATAAGCAAAATTAAATAATATTAATGGTTAATGAATTGTAATTAAAATATTGTTTAAAATTATATTATTATGGATGAATGGTTTTAATTTTTGTAATATACGATATAAATATAGTATATTCGCCATTGATATATCCAATCGCGAATATACTATATTTATAATTTATTCGTAGTTTATTATTTATTTAATTACACAAACAATTTAGTATAAGTATAATTATTTAATTAAATACTAATATATAACACTTAATTATTTTAGTTTAATTTTATATAACTATTTATTTCACTTGCCACGTGTATCAATTCCATATTGGTATGTTTTATAATATAATAATCATTGTTTTAAAAGAATTTGATTTGTATTTAAGTTTTTATACCTTCATTACCGCTATTTAATTGATTTAATCTTAAATATACGAAAGAAAATTTATTTTTATTGGTACAGGAAATCCTCGTTAGTTCGAAATTCAAGGGACGAAATAATCACGACTTCGAATTATCGAGTCTCGAATTATTCGAGATTTACAAAAAATTTTTTCTGTATAATATGACAAATGCCACGCAATTGATGTAATTTATTAAAGAAACGGAATACGGATACATATACAGAATGCCTTTTTCGTTAATTAATAATAATAATATGAATAAACTGCAGGTAAACAATACATGTCCAGTGAGAAACTCACAAGTTTCCAGATAAGTTTTATAAAAAGTAAAGCAGAATTCCTCGAAATGTAGCCCAAATTATGTTTTAAATGGCCCAAAAAGTAGCAAGTCGCCCAAACGTAGTAGCCTAAAACCAACAAATATATCAATCGTAGCCCAATCTCTCAATTCTGAAACACAGCTGTACAGTATTTTAAAAAATAAGAGAAAAAGTGTAGTCCATGTGTAAGGTGACGATTGAAAATATGTTACTGTAAAAGTAAAGCCATATTGATCAGATTGGTCTATTGTTCTCTTATAGAAAAGAGGCACTTCGATCTAAATGAACTAGTTAACATATGCATATATCACAGTTCGGACAGAATTTTCACTTGGAATTTCAAAGTATCTGTATTTCGAACTAATCGAATTTCTTAACATGCAAATCTCTATATCCCCGGCTGGGACAAAAGTATAGTTTCGAACTATCCGAGTTCGAAGTAACGAAGATTTCCTGTACTTTATCAGAGTCACATATAAATAGGTTAAAGATGATTTATTGGCATTTAATGAAAATTGGAGGAATCAACTCTGATCAAAATTGGTACTATGAAGAAAATTGAGCTGAGTTATGGGCTGAATGTAATAATACTAACTTATAAGTAAAGAAATCCGACATAACAAATATATAGGGGAGACCAGGGCAACTTCGGCATGCGGGGCAAGTTTGTCAAGCGCTTTTTTTTTAAAAACAAATTAAAAGAAGACTTTGGTTATAGGTTAGGCAGTTGAGTTTTATTGGTGGCTTGTTGAGTGTAGTGTTTTTATTGTTCTCCAACAAGCGTAGTTGAATTATCAAGCAAATTTTCATTTTCGTTCAATTCCATATAATATTTTTTTTCCATTTATATTGAATTGGCAGGTTTTGTTATAATTCCATGATAACGAAAGTTACTTTTCCTGTT
>NW_019385190.1:40902-46020 GCF_000671375.1 Centruroides sculpturatus
TTATTCACGTAATCGAAATATCTAGTGGGCAGGCGGCTAACAGCCCAGAACCGGTCCTTGACAGAGTTGTAATCTTATATGTGTGCAGCTTTCACCCAAGGTCGTAGGCTTCCACCGGCTACACCGGGTGAGGTTGGTGTTCTGTAAAGCGCATGCGCAAATCTTGCTTTTCGTAATCTGAAAATACAGGAGATTACACTCCGTCACTAATATTCTAATATACAATAGCAATTTTTTTTTTTGTTTTTTTCCACGTGTAGTATAGAAAATTATAATAAGATACATAATGCGGTTATAATAAAATATTGTGCGATTATTTTCATATAATTAAAATTAATATTCATTTATTTTTTAGAGAATACGAGGGAAGCGGCGCTTCCAACGCTTCTAATGACGGCACGCCACTGTGTTTTGAAAAGGTTCACGTTATCTTCGAAAGTTCTTTCCTTTCTCCTTTCGTGTTGGCGGAACCCCGGGGCGTTGGCGAGTCGGTCTTCGTTGATGTTGAAATTAACCGCACAAAAGTTAAAAGATCCACAAGAAACTGGGGACGTCGCGTGCACCTGATAGTCTGAAGAGGATGAAGCCCTTCTGTCCTTTTCGAATTAGTTCTCATCAAAAACTCCTGACTCGGTTCATCGCTTATTGGCTAGACCTTTTTCTCCTCGCTTCTCAATTGGTCTCCTACCTATCTCCAGGTGTAAATGGGCAGGTGTAAATATCTCCGTTCAGGGCGCGAGAAAGGTCAGCTAGAGATGACCTTTCGCGCAACAGAAAATATATTTAGTAAATACAAAAAATCATGTTTTAATAGGCATAATTAATCTTAAATTATTATAAAATCATATCGAATGAAGTTCTTATTATTATATTTGAATGATGATGGTCTATCCGACACCGTCTCTTAGACTCTGATTGCGTTTTGTCGATGACTATGACACCCACGCTCATTCTAATATTTTTCTAATTTCGTTTCACTTTCTAAACTGCGTTTTAAGTTTTAAATATTTTACTTTTAAACTTTCTTTATCTAAAATTTTGTTTTTCCCACTATTCTTTATGAGCTTCGACGTCAAAGTCCGGTGTCGCCGACTCGACATTTATATAATTTGTTTTCTTGACAGTTTAACTTAAATTTTTCTTTTTTTTCTGCGCTATTTCCGGGCCTCACGCAGACTCGAAATCGGTTCTCAAGTCTCTCCACGCTCAACACGATAAGTCCCCTATCTTAATCTAAATCATTAACACCATCCTCAACCAAATGTATATCCTCAACCTTCAGACCAAGCTTATCTGGACCCCGGTTCACAAAGGCATTCCCATCAACGAACAAGCTGACAAACTCGCCAAAACAAATCTCCTCAACTCAAACATCACCCACTACTGTCATCAAGTCCGACAACGAGAAACATATGAACAACAGCTGGAACATCTACCCACAAAAACCATCTCTACCCCTGGTTTTCTAACACATCAATTATTTCTTTTCCTGACATCACTGACCGCCGATCAACGTCCTCATTAACCGCGCAAGAACCAACTCTTTGCTTACGAACCACTTTCTTTATACTCGCAACATCTGCACCACTGACCAGTGAAAATACGGTCCAAACAAAACAGACACAACCATGCACCGCCTCAACGAGTTTTCAAAATTCGACAACATCAGGGGAAAAATTCTCTCCAATAACAGTCTTACAAAAAATCATCTACACAATATCAGCGACCAGCGGCGGCCTTATCCATTGCGAGGCCCTGGGTGGCAGATCTTTGCGAGGCCCTGGGTGGCAGATCTTTGCGAGGCCCTGGGCGGCAGATCTTTGCGAGGCCCTTGTCCTTTGTGCAAAGTATGTGAATTGAAATAGTAGGCACTTNTAGTTTAATTTTATATAACTATTTATTTCACTTGCCACGTGTATCAATTCCATATTGGTATGTTTTATAATATAATAATCATTGTTTTAAAAGAATTTGATTTGTATTTAAGTTTTTATACCTTCATTACCGCTATTTAATTGATTTAATCTTAAATATACGAAAGAAAATTTATTTTTATTGGTACAGGAAATCCTCGTTAGTTCGAAATTCAAGGGACGAAATAATCACGACTTCGAATTATCGAGTCTCGAATTATTCGAGATTTACAAAAAATTTTTTCTGTATAATATGACAAATGCCACGCAATTGATGTAATTTATTAAAGAAACGGAATACGGATACATATACAGAATGCCTTTTTCGTTAATTAATAATAATAATATGAATAAACTGCAGGTAAACAATACATGTCCAGTGAGAAACTCACAAGTTTCCAGATAAGTTTTATAAAAAGTAAAGCAGAATTCCTCGAAATGTAGCCCAAATTATGTTTTAAATGGCCCAAAAAGTAGCAAGTCGCCCAAACGTAGTAGCCTAAAACCAACAAATATATCAATCGTAGCCCAATCTCTCAATTCTGAAACACAGCTGTACAGTATTTTAAAAAATAAGAGAAAAAGTGTAGTCCATGTGTAAGGTGACGATTGAAAATATGTTACTGTAAAAGTAAAGCCATATTGATCAGATTGGTCTATTGTTCTCTTATAGAAAAGAGGCACTTCGATCTAAATGAACTAGTTAACATATGCATATATCACAGTTCGGACAGAATTTTCACTTGGAATTTCAAAGTATCTGTATTTCGAACTAATCGAATTTCTTAACATGCAAATCTCTATATCCCCGGCTGGGACAAAAGTATAGTTTCGAACTATCCGAGTTCGAAGTAACGAAGATTTCCTGTACTTTATCAGAGTCACATATAAATAGGTTAAAGATGATTTATTGGCATTTAATGAAAATTGGAGGAATCAACTCTGATCAAAATTGGTACTATGAAGAAAATTGAGCTGAGTTATGGGCTGAATGTAATAATACTAACTTATAAGTAAAGAAATCCGACATAACAAATATATAGGGGAGACCAGGGCAACTTCGGCATGCGGGGCAAGTTTGTCAAGCGCTTTTTTTTTAAAAACAAATTAAAAGAAGACTTTGGTTATAGGTTAGGCAGTTGAGTTTTATTGGTGGCTTGTTGAGTGTAGTGTTTTTATTGTTCTCCAACAAGCGTAGTTGAATTATCAAGCAAATTTTCATTTTCGTNGAATGAAGTTCTTATTATTATATTTGAATGATGATGGTCTATCCGACACCGTCTCTTAAATTCTGATCGCGTTTTGTCGATGACTATGACACCCACGCTCATTCTAATATTTTTCTAATTTCGTTTTACTTTCTAAACTGCGTTTTAAGTTCTAAATATTTTACTTTTAAATTTTCTTTATCTAAAATTTTGTTTTTCCCGCTATTCTTTATGATCATCGACGTCAAAGTCCCGTGTCGCCGACTCGACACTTATATAATTTGTTTTCTTGACGGTTTAACTTAAATTTTTCTTTTTTTTCTGCGCTATTTCCGGGCCTCACACAGACTCGAAATCGGTTCTCAAGGCCCTTCACGCTCAACACAATAAGTCCCTTACCTTAATCTAAATCATTAACACCATCTTCAACCAAATGCATATCCTCAACCATCAGACCAAGCTTATCTGGACCCCGGCTCACAAAGGCATTCCCATCAACGAACAAGCTGACAAACTCGCCAAAACCAATCCCCTCAACTCAAACATCACCAACTACTCTCATCAAGTCCGACAATGAGAAACATATGAACAACAGCTGGAACACCTATCACAAAAACCATCTCTACCCCTGGTTTTCTAACACATCAGATATTTCTTTTCCTGACATCACTGACCGCCGCATCAACGTCCTCATCAACCGCGCAAGAACCAACTCTTTTCTTACGAACCACTTTCTTTATACTCGCAACATCTGCACCACTGACCAGTGAAAATACTGTCCAAACAAAACAGACACAACCATGCACCGCTTCAACGAGTTTTCAAAATTCGACAACATCAGGGGAAAAATTCTCTCCAATAACAGTCTTACAAAAAATCATCTACACAATATCAGCGACTGCCTTCAATTAAACACGACAGACGTTTGCCTTCAATCCTTATCGACCTATTTTAATGAATACAAAAATACCTACAACTGTTAAATCAATCTAACTTTTTTCTCATCTCTCATTTTATCTGCCAATGGTCGACAAACAGTTTATTCGTCCACTTATTTTCGACGTTGCTCATTCACAAAGTCCTGAATCACCAACGACTCCACACCCTCTTGTGCATTCTCCTTCAATCCCTCGACATCTGTAGTGATTTTGTAAAACGTTTCTTCTAGACCTTTCAAGTTCTTCAACTCTAAATTTCCATCTGTTTCTCCAACCAACTCCACTCACGTACGTGAAAAACAACTACACGGGGCCATTGTTGCCACGCCAATTTGCTTGCTATCGGTAGATTCCTTAGGCAATTTTCGGTATATTTCGGTAGTTTTCGGTAAATCGACTTTTCGTGGCAGAAAGGAAATTGCACATAAACAATAACATTCTTTTTCGTCATTTATTTTATTATAAACTATAAAACAAAAAACTAACACAGAACACTTACGTAAAAAAATAATAATTTACTAATTAAATAGTACATTTTGTCTTATTTTTCTAACAAAATATTACCTTTTATTTTTCGGACATTAATAATAATTATTATTATTCAATATTTTCCGTTTGTATGTTTTTTAACACTCTGTTTGTTATTTTTGAAATTAAATTATCTTTTACAGGAAAATCGTAACAGTAATCTTTTCCAATTAATTGTTTAGTAAGAAGTAAGCCAGTGATTGTTTCAGAGCTCAGTTTATTTCTTTGTTTCGTGTTTAACAGATTTATTTACGAAAATATTCTTTCTACATTAGCTGAAGAATGGGCAGACACAAGATATTCTCAACAAAACGAGATAGAGTCTTTGCAATAAAGTCTCTTACAATATATAAGAAATGAAGGTACAAAGAAATGTTTTATTGAGAATTTTTAGATACATTGAAAATAAAAATTTCTTTCTTGAATTATCGTAAACTTTTCGGTAGATTTGGTGCTTCAATCGGTAGATCGGTAGATCGGTCCCAAAATCGGTAGATCTACCGAAAATTCGGTAGACGTGGCAACATTGGA
>NW_019385190.1:51275-123162 GCF_000671375.1 Centruroides sculpturatus
TTAATAAATTAGTAGTAATAATAATAATAATAATAATAATAATAATAATTTGTCAAAATACATATATAAATCAAAAATGCCATTAATTTCTATTCATTTTCCTCTAACAGATCCTTCAAACAACCTTGTCATTTCTCCAGGTTCCACATATTTGTACGAAATTGCAGATTTATTTGAAAGATTTAGCATTCTAGATTGTAACCATATCAATTTTAATCAGTAAATAATCGAAGTTGAATAACCCGATTTCATTCTGTTGACGTTTCTAACTCGAACATTTGATGTTTCAAAATATCATCTTCAGGATAAATGTGATAAAATACTTTTTGTGTATTTATCCTAAAGATTATTATCATTTATTTACCACCTTTTTAAGTTAAGTTTTTGAAGGATAACTCCTCAAAATTTTTAAATGTGATCATTTATCAATGAATTATAAACTAGTCAGTAGTGTTTCTACTATATTAATCTAACAAACTGGTTGTGTCTTAAGTAATACATGAAAACTTATCTTGACTGATAATCTGCATAAATCAGGATGATTTATTTTACAAATTAACATATTTTTAAGTTTTTATTTGTAAGATTACACAAGCGAATTACAATGTCTGCCACACACAACCTTAAAGGGCAATTAAATGCAATCAATTATAAATAACTTCAGTTACTATATTGGTTATATTACAGCTTTAAGTTTCTGTGAAAGAATTTAATATTGCTGGTTAAAAGGTTAATTTTCCATCAAATTTAACATTAAACGTAAACTATTGCAGTTATTATTAATTACAATTAATTGTTATTTGTTCTAAGCAATAACTTATCTTGACTGACTCACACAGTTAAACAAACATTAAAGTTTATTTAGCACTCTGCCTAACTTTTTTTACGTTTACAAGTTTCTTGTCCTAATTGTGTTGACTTGGCAGCAGAAATGTTAATAGCATTGTTGTTATTGGATACATTGTGGATGTAAAGCCAATTTTAGGTGCAAATGCTTATCTTGTTTACATTCTGTAATGTCTATGTATGATAAAATTATTCTGAGGAAGCTGAAAAATTAAATTTATCAAAAATTGATAATTTCAAAAGGTTTCTCAAATCAAACTGCTACATATAATGGAACACAATGGGACCTGGCACATGCTGGAAAGACTACCCATGTAAAATTTCCAAGGTCTCCGACCTGGACTTTTACTTGGGACTCTGGAGCAACAGGCCAATACCTTTACTGTCTCACTCATCTGGCAATCTATTATTGATTTTGACAAACTGGAAACTCATACTCTCCTTTCCCAATATGTTAAAGATGTGCATAACAAAACAAATGCAGTTATACACAAGCAGCGGCGGCCTTATCCATTGCGAGGCTCTGGGCGGCAGATCTTTGCGAGGCCCTTGTCCTTTGTGCAAAGTATGTGAATTGAAATAGTAGGCACTTATTAATATTAATATATACTGTACTATAAATTAAATTTATTTTATTGTTATAACTAATAGCCAAGGATAAAATAAAAAGTTTTAAATATCAACTTTTTTCTACTTGGTTGTTGCGCGAGGCCCCTCCAAGAGCGAGGCCCCGGGCGATTGCCCTGCTCGCCACCCCCTAAGGCCGCCACTGTCAGCGACTGCCTTCAATTAAACCCGACAGACGTTTGCCTTCAATCCTTATCGGCCTATTTTAATGAATACAAAAATACCTACAACTATTAAATCAATCTAACTTTTTTCTCATCTCTCATTTTATCTGCCAACGGTCGACAAACAGTTTATTCATCCACTTATTTTCGACGTTGCTCATTCACAAAGTCCTGAATCACCAACGACTCCACACCCTCTTGTGCATTCTCCTATAATCCCTCGACATCTGTAGTGATTTTGTCAAACGTTTCTTCTAGACCTTTAAAGTTCTTCAACTCTAGATTTCCATCTGTTTCTCCAACCAACTCCACTCACATACGTGAAAAACAACTACACGGGGCCATTGTTGCCACGCTAATTTGCTTGCTATCGGTAGATTCCTTAGGCAATTTTCGGTATATTTCGGTAGTTTTCGGTAAATCGACTTTTTGTGGCAGAAAGGAGGTTGCACATAAACAATAACATTCTTTTTCGTCATTTATTTTATTATAAACTATAAAACAAAAAACTAACACAGAACACTTACGTAAAAAAATAATAATTTACTAATTAAATAGTACATTTTGTCTTATTTTTCTAACAAAATATTACCTTTTATTTTTCGGACATTAATAATAATTATTATTATTCAATATTTTCCGTTTGTATGTTTTTTAACACACTGTTTGTTATTTTTGAAATTAAATTATCTTTTACAGGAAAATCGTAACAGTAATTTTTTCCAATTAATTGTTTAGTAAGAAGTAAGCCAGTGATTGTTTCAAGCTCAGTTTATTTTTTTGTTTCGTATTTAACAGATTTACTTACGAAAATATTCTTTCTACATTAGCTGAAGAATGGGGCAGACACAAGATATTCTCAACAAAACGAGATAGAGTCTTTGCAATAAAGTCTCATACAATATATAAGAAATGAAGGTACAAAGAAATGTTTTATTGAGAATTTTTAGATACATTTAAAAAAAAAATTCTTTCTTGAATTATCGTAAACCTTTCGGTAGATTTGGTGCTTCAATTCGGTAGACGTGGTAACAATGCACGGGGCGAAATAGCCAACATAACTAACGCCTAACTTCACCGCCAGAGGGTGGCAAGCAAGTGCGTAATCGAGGGCGACGTGTGTTATCATTTACTTGTTTACAGGTATGTTGGCGATATTGCAATGTTTATTTGATGATAATTCGTCGTCTAATGGAAGGGAATATCAATAACGAAATAATAATGCAAAAATTAAAAGTGAATATTTGTCGATTGACAAAATGAAATCATTGGTTGTGTTTTAGTTCAGCTGCTGGAGGTCGTAGTTTCGCTTTCGCTTTCGTGACGTTAAACAAGACACTAAAAATAAGTGTCTTGTTTAACGTCATTGATAAAATTTAAATCTGAAAAAAATGCAAGAATTTTAAAATTCTTAAAATGCCTAATAATCTACTATATTGTAGCTGTGTTCAGAAATTGAACATGCATGGAAATAAAAGATAAATAAATGGAAAAATTATCCTCCTGTAAGTAAACTTTTGTATTAGGTTTCTGTTACCGGTTTTTGTAGACTTTAAAGAATTAAAAGCTAGTGGCTTTCTTTCTTTAGTAACATATCACACAAGGAACAGTTTCCTTTAATAAAAACTACATAAACAACTGTTCCTTGTGTGATATGTTACTAAAAAAAGAAAGCCACTAGCTTAAAATTTTGTATATTTGAAACTTTATATTTAATCTATGAATAATTTGCTAAAACTACTTTGTCTTCTTTTGTAATCTGTCATTGAATTCCTTGATAAAAAGTTGCACATGGTTTGCATAGTTAATTTTGATTAATGTTACTTGTGGTGAATAAAATAGTGGTGCTTCCAGTCACCATTTTCAATGTGATTTGAGTCTGCGTAGTAACCGATACAGGTCTGCGATGTGCTAGTTACAATAATTCAAATTGGGATTTTTTTCTAAATATAATAATGTGGTTTTAAATTAAATTCTTAAAATTACTTACATTATTGATCCTTTTTTTTCCATTTTTTGACATTTTATCCCAACCGAACTTGACTCTGTCGTTGACAACTATCACCATATGTAATTTTTAAAATAATAACATTTCTGAAAAAGAAATTACCAGTTGGAATTTTGGAACAAGTACAACAGAAGAAGAATGGTCAGATGATAAAACAGTATTGGCACTCTTGTGCTTGACAAGGGCATTTGGTGGAAAGTATAAAGAAAAAATTGAAAGAGAAAAAAGTGACATGATAGTTATACCATAAGGAATAACTGGTATTTTACAACCTCATTATGTATCAATCAACAGTCACTTAAAGTGCACTTATGGTAGTTGTATCGTGTAAATAGAGGCACAATTTTTTTTGTAAAGAACATCCAGCAGATAATTGAAGAAATCATCATTGTATCAACTGTGCCACTAAATTGTATCTGCATGGCCATTAATACTCTTAGAAATAGTACAAAAAAGTTTTTAAAAAGCAGCAATTTCTAATGAACTGGATGAAAGTGAAGATAAATCTATATGGTTTAATAATGATTCATATGACTGTGATTATGATGTCAGTGATGACTGACAACAATTAGTAATCAGTGTTTGTAAATATTTTAATAAATATATTTATAAAAATATTATTGATAGTGTGCAGTCCATGAAGCTGTGGAAGTGCCGCTTTCTTTGTATTTTCTAAAATATAAATACATATTGTGCAATTATTTTTATACTTTAATGTACTTTGAATTACTTAAAATTTATATTTGATTATAATCACATTATATATTTGATTACAAATTTCTATATATGTGAAAAACAATGATAAGATTGCTATTGTACATTTGAATATACAGTAGAGCGTCTATTATCCGAATCAATTGGGGACTAGAGTTGTTCGGAAGATCGATGTTTCGGATAACCGATTATATACGAAAAAATATATTAATTTATACCATCTTGACATTTTTCTGCGTTGCGTGTCGCTTCACATTGAATTTTCGTCGATGTTAAGCCTAACGAAGACTATTGTATCGTTAAAAATTATTTTTTTATTTTGTACAAATAAAATAAATATATTGAAAAATATAAAAGCAATAAAAAATTATACTTCAGAAGTTAATTTAGTATCAAAAACGTAAAATATTTGAGTAGCCCAAGACATAGCCAAAGATTGCAGCGCCACAGCACTGGCGAAAATTTAAATTTGCCGACTGGAATTCTTTCGGATGATTGGCTTTCGGATAATCGACGTTCTACTGTAAATTCATATATAGTATGCATATTTCCAATGGAAGCAGTTATTGAATACAGGACAGTTTTCATGGCGAAAATATTTGAATCATGTAAAGCAGCTATGTAAAGTATTGGCTTGTAAACAAGTTGTAAATAGAGAGGGAACAAAAGAAACATCAATCTCGCTAAGAGATGTAAAGAGTTGGCTTGTAAACAAGGTTGTAAACAGAGAGGGAACAAAAGAAATGCCAATCTCGCTAATTGGATCCACGTATGGTCCGGTGATGACCACTTGCCAGGTGGTGAACTACTGGATGTAAACAAGTGGGTCAGAATATCGGCAGACATAAGTGTAGGCTTTATTATCATCTGATAGAAGCAGACCTGGGTGAAAGCTGTTCATGCAAGGAAGGTTTATGATTAGTCGGAAGTTTTCGCCCAGGAAATCTTTAAATTGCGGAGCGAGGAGGAGAGAAGGGCAAGAGACTGGATACACAATAGTCTGTGGCTTTTGGGAAGCCTGCTAAGCTTAGAGAGAGCATACTCCTCTGGTAAACATCTCAGGTACAGGTAAGTGCAGTGACTGGATGAACTGTGCAGTTGAGCCACTCCATCGGCTGACCTAGACCTCTCAAGAACCTAATTGTTCCCTACGTCAAATTACACCACATTCCGTGTTTAATGTGTTTTCTAACTGGTATAGTGTATGTATTTTTGTAAGTAAACTGTACATTACAGACTATCTTGAGTGTGGAGGTGTTCTTCCAACGAACCTGGATCACATTTAATTGAGTTGTGATAAACACAGAAAACCAACTCAAGATGGAGTTAGTAAGGAAACTTCACTAGCCAGATTACAGGATTTGCTTTACAGAGCACCAACCTCAAGCAGTTTAGCTGGTGGATGTTACAAAGTACTTATAATGCTTCCAATGATTCCATCCATTAGCCACTTGTAGTGAGCTATTTGACTAAGTGCATTGTTTTAAGATTTAAAAAGTAAAGAAGATTTTATGTTATTTTTATGTATGTTTCTTTACAAAGATATATTTAATTATAAGTTCTTTTTAATTATAATTATATTGACAGATTTTCAGACATAAAATCTTTAGAACTTTTATTGCTTTTAGATGTTAATATTAATTTTTACAGTACCATCTATGAGTGCATCTGTTGAGTGCAGTTTTTCACCCATTGAGCAAATTGATACATTTGCAAGGAACACTCAGAGGAAAGATTGTCGTCACTGGCATTGCTTTCAATTGAAAAAAAGTTTTTAAATACTTTGATGGAATCAATGACAAGTGATTTTTATGATAAAGTAATTAATGACTTTATGGGAAAAAAATTGCTGAATAAAGTTAGTTTATAAAAGTTAATAAAAACAAGTTCTTCTATCTTTGTTTCATGTCAGTTATCTATCTATTTTAGAATTAAAATAAACAAATTGTTTATTTTTGTCATTTTCAATATTTGTTTAAAATTTTTACGGAAACACAGTTTCCCTATCATCAAATGTCATCACATACCACTGCAGCATACAGTTTAGAAATTATCAATTCAAGCATTAAAATATTGCTTTTTCTGTTTCACTTCTGTTAACAAATCATTGTAGATATATGTAAACAACCAGTCAAATATTCTATAATAATAACGTTATTATTCAGACTATATATAGTTTGGTTATCTATAAATAATTTATATAAAATAGATTGAAACTAAAAAGAATGTTTTATGACTAATTTTCTTTGACCAGTAGTAATAGTAGTAGTATAATTTTATTCAAAATATATTAAGCTTTTAAACAGAATTTTGCAATAAGTTTTGCTTGTTTTAATAGTTAATTGATCCATTAATGTTCTTTTGTTTAAATTTTCATTTTTTGTGATCTGATGATAATACCAATTTAGTATCAAATATCTGGGAAAGTTGTACAGTGTGAATCAACTTTTAACTTGTGATTGGAATTTAAAATTAGCATATAATCCATACTGGCTTTCAAATTATATTTGAAATACAGATAACTTTTGGGCTATCCCTGAAATTATAATAGTTTCATCTCTTTGGAAAAATCAAATTAACAAAACTATAACTTTTTGCCAATCTGAAACCATGTTGCTATACTTTTTGTTGTTTAAGCACTATAAAGTGCAATTAATCGACCACTAGGCATCCTTTCATCCTTTTATTTTTTATTTAGTTGATATGCGTTGTTTACACATTTCGTGCTCTATGTTGCCCCTCTTCAGCCAACTAATTTTTTAAAATGAGCTAGGAATAATAATCTGTACTGGTTTATACACCTACTCTGTAAAATATGTTTAAACATCAATTATAGTTGGTTCCAAAAGATAGCTATTTGGTAGGTATGTTTGTAAATTAATTGTATTGTTTTTGTCAATTTAATGTCATGTAATAATTGTGTATATTTTTAAAGATTAGTTGGCTGAGGAGGAGCAACATAGAGCCCGAAACGTGTAAACAATGCGTATCAACTAAATAAACAATAAAAGGATGAGAGGATAAGGATGCCTAGTGGTAGATTAATTGCACTTTATAGTGCTTAAACAACAATAAATAAATATATATATATTTGTTATATATTTATAACAAAAATTTGTATACAGTAGACCCCCTATAACACGGGTTCATATAACACGGATTCGTAAAACATGGTGAAAAAATTGCGATCGTGTTCATATAACGTGCTAAAAGACTCATATAAAGTTTTGTACAATGATGTACTTTTGGCAAATCTCCTTCACTTTAATTATGTGAACAATAGTTTATGGACATCCTGACATTGAAGAAAGGAAAAAGTTTTCAAAAATTGACATCAATCTATTCTAAACCAATGAAAATTCAAAAATTTATGACTTTATATTCTTATTTTATAGTACAAAAAATTCAGATTTCATTCATTAAATGCAAGTAGTTTAAAAAAATAAAATTGAAAATAGAAAATAATCAATAAAAATTGCCCTAAGTGATAAAATTTGCAATTAAATAACACACAAAAATTACAAAAATAATTTTCCTGTTATGATAAGAATAAACTAAATTAACTTTTGTTGCTTGAAAACTTGGCAATTGAAGATGATTTTTTTTTTATTTCGGACCAAAAACTTTTCTGATACATCAGCATTTTCTACATTATCTTGTGTGCTTCATTTTTTTCCAATAATGGCATATCTTTCATTAATCAAAATTTTTTACTTTGTGAATTGACATATAGAAACAGTGATATTTTGAAAAACTCAAAAATCGCATTGTTTTATTTAATCTCAAAATTCATGATTCACCATACCATTTATCCTGCTGTGGTCTTTGTATGCTATCAACACCAACAAAAAATTTTCACCTAAATAATGAAATTCCTCAACTATCAATATCTCAGTTTCTTAAAATTTAAGCTTTTGGGCTATTCTATGATTCTTAAATTTTTTGTTACTATAATTTGGAACTAAAAGCAGGCGATATTGTCTTTTTGTAAAATTATAAACCAAAATTTTGGTTATATTTCACTTATATTTAGATTTAAACCAATTTTAATAAGATATTATATTAGAGCTGATATTAAAAAAGAAATTTTTTCTTTTAGGATGCCAATTCAGTCAATTCCACTATTGCCAATTCTAGTAGGAGTTGCTGCTGTTGTTGTTATAGTAACAATTTACAAAAATTGTAAGTTTGTTTTATTCTGTTTTTCTTAAGATAAATTTCTTATATATGAAATTTTCGTTTGTATAAACAATTTGTAAAATAGTTTTTGTATCATAATAGTTTGTTTTGAAAGTATTAAAATGCAATACAATAAGGTACACACTGAAATAAATGAATAGAAGTAAGCTTTCAAAAGAACACGTAACTAAGAACAGCCTAAAAACCAGCAAAATTGTCCTCACTTGTAAAGCAAACATTTTCATCCATTTTAAATAAACATCCTCAGGCTAAAGATCAAAATAGAACAGCACAATTTTCAAGCAATCTTCATATGTATCATTTCCCACCGATTGGTGGAGGTGAGTCAAATAACTATGGTAGAAGAGCACTATTTTTTCCCTGGCTGGTGTTTAGATTATTGTGTTAGGTTTTCTTACTTTATTAACCAGCATTTAGCAGTCATTCATTAAAAAACTGTTTTTCATATTTTAATAAAAAAAAAAAATGATGATATTGAATTTAAAAACAAATATATTTATGGACTTTTCAATGATAATACATAACCATCATCTTCAGTGAAAACCAGAAAAAATGGAAAAGAACAAATATAGTTTAGTTTATGTTCTAAATTTAAAATTTTAAAAATCATTTAAACATAGAACAACAAAACGTTTTGAATATATTGTGATAGAATATAAAATAACATTCTTTTAAAAGTATTAGAAATTATGATGATGATATTGAACTGAATTATAAATTAGTTATTATTACAGTATTGTTGTTTTATGAAGTATTGTATAAAACTCAGTTGTGTTATAAAATTTTAATTAATTATAAAATAAGAAGGTAAAAACTGATCACCCACTGTATTTGTGCAGAAGGTATTATTATTTCATGACCAATAATTTGAGAAACGCTGTGGTAGACCACTGGGGAATCCTAAATTAAAATTCTTAATAACTAATAATTTTGCAGTTTTTACCTTCTTATTTTATAATTAATTAAAATTTTATAACACAACTGAGTTTTATACAATACTTCATAAAATAACAATACTGTAATAATATCGATTATCGATTTACCAAAGGTTTTTATGGGAATTTGATTAATTCGTTCCAGAGACTCCAAAAAATAAAAAATATATACTTTTTTACTACGTTTATTTATATGTAATAGTAAAAATACATATATATGCAGTCTTGCATTTTTATTAGTCACTTTTTTTCATTTGTGGGGGTTAAAGAATCTGTCCAATGTTGATTGCTTTTCTCTTTTCTTCAGGATTTTTCGAAAGTAATTAATAGTATTGTAATTGTAAAGATCCTCAATCCCATTAACCTTATTCTGGTTTGGATGCCACTTGGATGATCATTGTTCTGACATCTCCCACTTCTTCAAAAGATCTTTAATAACATATGTCGACATTGGACCTCTTTTCTCTTCCTTTTTCAAAAGAAAACACATCTTGCTGAGTTTCTTGGTATTCTTTATTTGCAAGTTCTTGGAGTTCTTCTATCATCAGATCAGATTCAGGTTCCATTATGCACTCTAAAATGCTCTTTATTTCTTTCATAGCTAAGATTGTGCCTACTGTAGACCTGTTCAAGCCATACTGCTTAGCAACATCAGACATCTTGTGCCCACTTTCTACCTTGGCTGTTAATTCTTTGGTTTCTATGGTGAGCACAGTTCTTGACACTCCTCTTTTTAGGCTCCATAATATTATCAGTTTCTTCTTTAAATAAAAAGTTCAGAAAAGCACTTACAAAAATTCAGAGAATAGAAATCTACTAGCTCACAAAAAATTATTTAAATGCAAGGCCCGGATGGAATTCGAAATTTGGTATTAAAACTTTAACAAATATCTGATGTCAGTTAAATTTTCACCTTTCTTAAATAAACCCTGATGCAAAACTTAACAAGTGCCTGTTCGACAGTCTCGCGAAGACTATAAAAAATTATTTGTCAGAAAGGTAAACAAAAAGCTGGAATTACAAGGGAGAGTTTAAAAATTCGGAGGAATACTATCCGATCAGTATCAGGTTGAATATCGATGTTGACATCTCCCGCTTTCCGAAAGGTTTCGAATTGTCTATTCGGAGAAAGAGCCTACACAGCTAATATCTCCATATAAAACCATGTAGAAGAAGAAAGTTTCGAATTGTTACCTGAAGACAAGGGAAAATTAATTGGTATTCGTTATTTTCCGTTGCTTCTTTTTATGTTTGTTCAGTAAAGTGTTCGTTGTCCGATCATAAAAATCTTTTGCGAAAGTGTTCGTTATCTAATTTGTTCGCTATCTGAACTGTTCGTTAACCGATCACCCACTGTACTTATAATACTTGTATTACTGAAATAATTTTTAAAAACTAGGAACAATAGATATATCTGTTAAGTACTGAAAATTTTTAACTTTTTTATAATTATTATTATTATTATTATTTTCTTATCTTCTTACAGTCNAAGCTTTCTTTTTAGTTTACAGCAGTATTTATTACACAAAATTTAAGTAAAGCTTAACATGCCGATCTTGCCCCGGTCTCCCCTAATTCGATCCAAAAGGATTTTTACACTAAGAAAAAATAAGGGTTTTTTAATATGTGAAAATAGACTAATTCGTTAATTAATGATTACATTATTGTAAATTAAACTAACAAAATTTGAATTAATGAATAGGACGTATTGTATTATGAATTATAAGGACGTATTGTGATGACATGATAACAATTCATTTGTGTCATTCAAGGTAGAGACGCATATTAATTAAGAGAACTTTAAACATACGATTTTTAAAAAATTTTAATAAATATTCATGCAATAACTTGACAGAATTATATTACATTTCTCATAACATCTAAATTGTCAAGTAATTAATAATATAAAAACGAGTTGATGACACAACGAACTTCCTGTCGCTCGCCAAAGTCACTTCGAATGACGTCAATCGTACATCGACACGTCTTTCCGTCATGAAAAAAAAGTAGAAACACCAGCACTGGGAATCGATAAATCGTTACGAAACTTTTGTTGTGAATATTAGGAACAAGGGACAAGCAAGATGAAGCAAGCAGGAGGTTGGGCAGCTTCCTTCAGGGTGTTTGAGCAAAACGAGAAGAACGAGCGAAGGTTGAGAGAAACTCGGGGACCTCCTCCGAGTGGGTTAAACAAAGGAAGCGAAGCAAATGGAGTTGGACTGCCCTGGTGCCCTGGGAGGGAGATTGAACGAAGAAATCAAAGCGAGGAAGGCTGGGCGATGAGTGAAGGGAGAAAGCGAGCTGAGATTGGGTTGAGTGAAACGTCGAAATAAGCGAGAGCGAAGGGTTGGTCCCTACGCAAATTTGAGTAAAAGAAGCATGTGAGGTTGAGCCGATCACTTACAAATTCTATTAATTACAAATCCGTCGATTTTTAAATAATATATCAAACTTTTATCGAATAAATCGAATTGCTCAGACCTATAGCTACGGGACTATGATGTAGTTAAGCTTTCTCAGCTAAGTCAGTAGTTCCCACAAGCAGTATAATACTGTATATGCTTTTGTTTTCATCGCGTAAACTTACACTAAACTTAAGCTACTGTTACCTATTTCTACACTTAAACTGTAGCTAATAGGGGTCTAGAAAAGAAAAATACCGGTCATAATTTATTTGGTTTGCCTTTCTACCCCTTAATGATTTATTCCTCGCTACAGGACTGGAACTGTGTATTATGTATGAAGAAGTTGGCATACAAATATATTGAATATTGTACTATTTTAACATATTATTTTATTGTGACATCGTCACAAAATAATATTCAATATATTTGTAATTTTTAATCAAATTTTTAATTTAAAATATATATTCTCCACCTCAAATTAGTAGTGACTTATACATCGTACTTTTCCTGTTAGCAATAGAGTCGTGTCGGTCATCTATCTAACTCCTTTCAGGAAAAGATTTTCGAATTGAAATCACATGACTTTTGGTTTACAACGGAAGTTTATACATCGTAGCCTCCTGCACCCAAACTTTCCATATCTGGTCTCAATTTTTATCTATCTAATTCCTTTCTTGAGATTAAGGAAGGACAGACAGACAATGAAGAATTTATACAAATAAGAATAGTATTTCCACAACAATCTCAATCTCTAAGAATTACAGATATTTATGCAGGCTATAATTATGAAAAAGGCTATGCTAATCTACTAAAAAAATGTAGGTTTATACAGTACAGTATTTTCATCTATCTTCATATAGTATTTTCATCTATTTTCATATAGTAGTTCTCAAGTACTTCGAAGAAAATTCTGCGATTAATTACTTTTTAAAAGTTTTATTTTAAATTTAAAGCGTTCCATTTATTTTGTACAAAAATAATAATAATAATAATCGAATATTTTCAGCCTGATTGAACTTTTTAAATAAAAATTTAAATTGTATATTAATTTAATTATTTTAATTTCAAAATTCATTATCACTAAACATTCAAGGATTTAGAAATGGTTTCATTCGGCATCAAAAGATATTGATTTTTCAAAAATTATGTAACTTAAATAGAATACGTTCCTTTTATCTTCAATATCAATCTATTCAATTAGTACAGAAGTTTCAGAAATTCGTATTTGACCGCATTGAGAATGCTTTCGAATTAAAATGTTTTCGGAATTATTATATTATTTACACTTAAAATTAATTTATTGATTTAATTAACGTCATATACTAAGACATAACAGGCTATATTTACGCTCATTACAAGATAATTAATTAATTATTTAAAATATTTAAAATTTAAATTGGCCTAATTTTATTATTTACACTCATTATAAAATTTTTCAAATAGAATTTATTTCTTAAATTCTTAATTCTTGTATACAGTATTTATGACAGAACTAAATAAAATTCACTAGGATAAATGAGGGTTAAATGGGGAACATGTGTAATTACTGTATAAACGAAAAAGTAGCGCCAAGTATTAATATATCGTGTTAGATGAAAGCCAATACTTTCTATATGTACTGTTTACAGGCAATTGCTGTAAAAATAAGTGGAAAATGTTTTCTGTTTTGACTATCAGAACGTTTTACATATGTTTATGTTTGTTGTAACTTCAAAAATCTTACGATTAGCGGATGACTTTTACTTTTGCATACAATACTTTAAAAGCTTGAATAATGAGTCTAGACTGTAAGTGATTAAAAATAACAGAGTAGATTCTGGTAGAGGGATCATTCATATGCTGTTCAACAACTAACCCACAGTCCATTGGTGAGAATTGATTTAGAAGAAAGTTATATTTTGTTTTCGAAATCTGTTTTGACAGGGGCGTGCCGTGACATTTGATGATAGGGAAGCTGTGTTTCTATAAGAAGCCGACATCCAGGGGCAATCAGTTAATTCTTTCTTTAAATGTATTTTTAATAGATTATTTATCTGACGTACTTAATAAACAAGTTCATTATAATTACCTCTGTTATTAGATCCAATATATTCCATATGCCCTCTAAATNTTTTGAAACAATCTGTTTTATTTACAGTTGTCAGTCTTTCATTTTTTAACAGTTAAATTTTAATAATAAAAACTGAAATTGAAATAAGTTATTTGTCACAAATCAAAATTAGTTTGAATTGTTCTTAAAATAGAAATGTATTCTAGGTTATATTTAGACAGCGGACATATAGGCCCTTAAAACTGGTGTTTTAGGCACTTAAAATAAGCTCTTAAATTGCGTCATTTAGGCTTTATAAACAAAAAATAGGCATTCAAAATTTGTGCAATGAATAATTAACGTACTTATCAGGACGATGAATTTTTTATTTAATGTATGTATTCCAAACAAAAATGCACGTATTCAGAATGATGCAAACACAAAAGTAGACAAACAATTATCTTTACATTTTTTATTCGCTCTGTTTCCCATAGTTAGCTTCATAATATATTACAAGTACTTTTTCCAAATTTTCAATAGAAAAGTTGCAACATTTGTCACTGAGAATTAATTTATATGCAGAGAAAGAGTATATAATCCGTTATCTTCAACCTTAGAAGAAGATGAACTGGGAATTCACTTTTGCTCTTCTTTCTTGCCAAAATATCAGCCACAATAAACAAGCACTTTAATCCGAGTCTCTTTTGAAGCACTGCTTTCAACTTTTTCTTCACTTTTTTTGCAGTAGTGCCTGGTGCATCACAAAGTTTCTGGTTTGCTCTGTTGAGGAGATCAATTTGTTCATATATAGGTTTCCCACTACTTTCAAGTGCAGTAATAGTATCTTCAATGAATGTGAAATAACACTTGATGTACAACAACTTGTTCTGAACATAAATGTCATTCAAAATTTTTTTGGCTTTAGTTACACAAACTGTATTGTCTGCTAAAGTGGTCAGAAGTTTTTTGATATTGAAGAAATGTTCACTGTAGTAGTTAGTGCAAAATCTTAGCCATGTATATGCTAAGGGAAAAATAGGCATTTGCCTAAAATCCACTGTCTAAAAATGACAAATAAGGCATCTCTAACACTATATTTATTAAATAAAAGTATTTATTTTAAAATATTTCATATAGTTTTAATTTTATTACTATAAAATTGCATCAGGGGGTGTAATTTATTTCCGTTATTATTGCATTCTNTACTTCAGAAGTTAATTTAGTATCAAAAACGTAAAATATTTGAGTAGCCCAAGACATAGCCAAAGATTGCAGCGCCACAGCACTGGCGAAAATTTAAATTTGCCGACTGGAATTCTTTCGGATGATTGGCTTTCGGATAATCGACGTTCTACTGTAAATTCATATATAGTATGCATATTTCCAATGGAAGCAGTTATTGAATACAGGACAGTTTTCATGGCGAAAATATTTGAATCATGTAAAGCAGCTATGTAAAGTATTGGCTTGTAAACAAGTTGTAAATAGAGAGGGAACAAAAGAAACATCAATCTCGCTAAGAGATGTAAAGAGTTGGCTTGTAAACAAGGTTGTAAACAGAGAGGGAACAAAAGAAATGCCAATCTCGCTAATTGGATCCACGTATGGTCCGGTGATGACCACTTGCCAGGTGGTGAACTACTGGATGTAAACAAGTGGGTCAGAATATCGGCAGACATAAGTGTAGGCTTTATTATCATCTGATAGAAGCAGACCTGGGTGAAAGCTGTTCATGCAAGGAAGGTTTATGATTAGTCGGAAGTTTTCGCCCAGGAAATCTTTAAATTGCGGAGCGAGGAGGAGAGAAGGGCAAGAGACTGGATACACAATAGTCTGTGGCTTTTGGGAAGCCTGCTAAGCTTAGAGAGAGCATACTCCTCTGGTAAACATCTCAGGTACAGGTAAGTGCAGTGACTGGATGAACTGTGCAGTTGAGCCACTCCATCGGCTGACCTAGACCTCTCAAGAACCTAATTGTTCCCTACGTCAAATTACACCACATTCCGTGTTTAATGTGTTTTCTAACTGGTATAGTGTATGTATTTTTGTAAGTAAACTGTACATTACAGACTATCTTGAGTGTGGAGGTGTTCTTCCAACGAACCTGGATCACATTTAATTGAGTTGTGATAAACACAGAAAACCAACTCAAGATGGAGTTAGTAAGGAAACTTCACTAGCCAGATTACAGGATTTGCTTTACAGAGCACCAACCTCAAGCAGTTTAGCTGGTGGATGTTACAAAGTACTTATAATGCTTCCAATGATTCCATCCATTAGCCACTTGTAGTGAGCTATTTGACTAAGTGCATTGTTTTAAGATTTAAAAAGTAAAGAAGATTTTATGTTATTTTTATGTATGTTTCTTTACAAAGATATATTTAATTATAAGTTCTTTTTAATTATAATTATATTGACAGATTTTCAGACATAAAATCTTTAGAACTTTTATTGCTTTTAGATGTTAATATTAATTTTTACAGTACCATCTATGAGTGCATCTGTTGAGTGCAGTTTTTCACCCATTGAGCAAATTGATACATTTGCAAGGAACACTCAGAGGAAAGATTGTCGTCACTGGCATTGCTTTCAATTGAAAAAAAGTTTTTAAATACTTTGATGGAATCAATGACAAGTGATTTTTATGATAAAGTAATTAATGACTTTATGGGAAAAAAATTGCTGAATAAAGTTAGTTTATAAAAGTTAATAAAAACAAGTTCTTCTATCTTTGTTTCATGTCAGTTATCTATCTATTTTAGAATTAAAATAAACAAATTGTTTATTTTTGTCATTTTCAATATTTGTTTAAAATTTTTACGGAAACACAGTTTCCCTATCATCAAATGTCATCACATACCACTGCAGCATACAGTTTAGAAATTATCAATTCAAGCATTAAAATATTGCTTTTTCTGTTTCACTTCTGTTAACAAATCATTGTAGATATATGTAAACAACCAGTCAAATATTCTATAATAATAACGTTATTATTCAGACTATATATAGTTTGGTTATCTATAAATAATTTATATAAAATAGATTGAAACTAAAAAGAATGTTTTATGACTAATTTTCTTTGACCAGTAGTAATAGTAGTAGTATAATTTTATTCAAAATATATTAAGCTTTTAAACAGAATTTTGCAATAAGTTTTGCTTGTTTTAATAGTTAATTGATCCATTAATGTTCTTTTGTTTAAATTTTCATTTTTTGTGATCTGATGATAATACCAATTTAGTATCAAATATCTGGGAAAGTTGTACAGTGTGAATCAACTTTTAACTTGTGATTGGAATTTAAAATTAGCATATAATCCATACTGGCTTTCAAATTATATTTGAAATACAGATAACTTTTGGGCTATCCCTGAAATTATAATAGTTTCATCTCTTTGGAAAAATCAAATTAACAAAACTATAACTTTTTGCCAATCTGAAACCATGTTGCTATACTTTTTGTTGTTTAAGCACTATAAAGTGCAATTAATCGACCACTAGGCATCCTTTCATCCTTTTATTTTTTATTTAGTTGATATGCGTTGTTTACACATTTCGTGCTCTATGTTGCCCCTCTTCAGCCAACTAATTTTTTAAAATGAGCTAGGAATAATAATCTGTACTGGTTTATACACCTACTCTGTAAAATATGTTTAAACATCAATTATAGTTGGTTCCAAAAGATAGCTATTTGGTAGGTATGTTTGTAAATTAATTGTATTGTTTTTGTCAATTTAATGTCATGTAATAATTGTGTATATTTTTAAAGATTAGTTGGCTGAGGAGGAGCAACATAGAGCCCGAAACGTGTAAACAATGCGTATCAACTAAATAAACAATAAAAGGATGAGAGGATAAGGATGCCTAGTGGTAGATTAATTGCACTTTATAGTGCTTAAACAACAATAAATAAATATATATATATTTGTTATATATTTATAACAAAAATTTGTATACAGTAGACCCCCTATAACACGGGTTCATATAACACGGATTCGTAAAACATGGTGAAAAAATTGCGATCGTGTTCATATAACGTGCTAAAAGACTCATATAAAGTTTTGTACAATGATGTACTTTTGGCAAATCTCCTTCACTTTAATTATGTGAACAATAGTTTATGGACATCCTGACATTGAAGAAAGGAAAAAGTTTTCAAAAATTGACATCAATCTATTCTAAACCAATGAAAATTCAAAAATTTATGACTTTATATTCTTATTTTATAGTACAAAAAATTCAGATTTCATTCATTAAATGCAAGTAGTTTAAAAAAATAAAATTGAAAATAGAAAATAATCAATAAAAATTGCCCTAAGTGATAAAATTTGCAATTAAATAACACACAAAAATTACAAAAATAATTTTCCTGTTATGATAAGAATAAACTAAATTAACTTTTGTTGCTTGAAAACTTGGCAATTGAAGATGATTTTTTTTTTATTTCGGACCAAAAACTTTTCTGATACATCAGCATTTTCTACATTATCTTGTGTGCTTCATTTTTTTCCAATAATGGCATATCTTTCATTAATCAAAATTTTTTACTTTGTGAATTGACATATAGAAACAGTGATATTTTGAAAAACTCAAAAATCGCATTGTTTTATTTAATCTCAAAATTCATGATTCACCATACCATTTATCCTGCTGTGGTCTTTGTATGCTATCAACACCAACAAAAAATTTTCACCTAAATAATGAAATTCCTCAACTATCAATATCTCAGTTTCTTAAAATTTAAGCTTTTGGGCTATTCTATGATTCTTAAATTTTTTGTTACTATAATTTGGAACTAAAAGCAGGCGATATTGTCTTTTTGTAAAATTATAAACCAAAATTTTGGTTATATTTCACTTATATTTAGATTTAAACCAATTTTAATAAGATATTATATTAGAGCTGATATTAAAAAAGAAATTTTTTCTTTTAGGATGCCAATTCAGTCAATTCCACTATTGCCAATTCTAGTAGGAGTTGCTGCTGTTGTTGTTATAGTAACAATTTACAAAAATTGTAAGTTTGTTTTATTCTGTTTTTCTTAAGATAAATTTCTTATATATGAAATTTTCGTTTGTATAAACAATTTGTAAAATAGTTTTTGTATCATAATAGTTTGTTTTGAAAGTATTAAAATGCAATACAATAAGGTACACACTGAAATAAATGAATAGAAGTAAGCTTTCAAAAGAACACGTAACTAAGAACAGCCTAAAAACCAGCAAAATTGTCCTCACTTGTAAAGCAAACATTTTCATCCATTTTAAATAAACATCCTCAGGCTAAAGATCAAAATAGAACAGCACAATTTTCAAGCAATCTTCATATGTATCATTTCCCACCGATTGGTGGAGGTGAGTCAAATAACTATGGTAGAAGAGCACTATTTTTTCCCTGGCTGGTGTTTAGATTATTGTGTTAGGTTTTCTTACTTTATTAACCAGCATTTAGCAGTCATTCATTAAAAAACTGTTTTTCATATTTTAATAAAAAAAAAAAATGATGATATTGAATTTAAAAACAAATATATTTATGGACTTTTCAATGATAATACATAACCATCATCTTCAGTGAAAACCAGAAAAAATGGAAAAGAACAAATATAGTTTAGTTTATGTTCTAAATTTAAAATTTTAAAAATCATTTAAACATAGAACAACAAAACGTTTTGAATATATTGTGATAGAATATAAAATAACATTCTTTTAAAAGTATTAGAAATTATGATGATGATATTGAACTGAATTATAAATTAGTTATTATTACAGTATTGTTGTTTTATGAAGTATTGTATAAAACTCAGTTGTGTTATAAAATTTTAATTAATTATAAAATAAGAAGGTAAAAACTGCAAAATTATTAGTTATTAAGAATTTTAATTTAGGATTCCCCAGTGGTCTACCACAGCGTTTCTCAAATTATTGGTCATGAAATAATAATACCTTCTGCACAAATACAGTGGGTGATCAGTTTTTACCTTCTTATTTTATAATTAATTAAAATTTTATAACACAACTGAGTTTTATACAATACTTCATAAAACAACAATACTGTAATAATAACTAATTTATAATTCAGTTCAATATCATCATCANTTGTTGTTCTATTTTTTGAAATGTTCTAATTTACCTGACGATGATCCATTGATTGGATTGAAAACGTTTGTGTTAAGAATAAATCTCTCAGCGAGTGAACAGGTGTTGATTTAGTTATAGTTTATTATTTTCTGCTGAGCACGCTTTGGGTTGTTGATATTTTATTGTAGGAACAATTTTTCGAATAAAGTTGTCCTATTGTTAGATGGTAGTTGGAAAAAAAATCTGGAACATTGGGCAACCCTCCAATCCTGGATGATGAAACTGGTCAAAGAAGGTATTTCACACAAAGGGATTACAAGTCCAGGTATGGTAAATGGATGGTTGGCTTAAGGAGGATTAAAAACAGTGATTCCTATGGAATAAAAATTCTGTTCATTTAAATAGTTTGATAACTTATAGGTTGTCATCTGGAGGGGTAATCACAATTAAAACATTACATTAAATGTTTTAATTGTGTTAATTTAATATTTTAAAATTATGTAATTATTAATGCAATTTGTTACATAATCAACTGAGTTACAATGTAACTCAGTTGATTATGTAACTAATTGCATTGATAATATAATTTCATTATACAAGTATCCCTTGTGTAATACAGTAGTTACATTCCAAAAAAGTGCTGTTATGCAAATCCATGCTATATGAAACAAAGGACTAATGCAAAACATAGAACATTCCAGAAGTTAGCAAAAGTATACAATTCTTTTTTGTTACTAAGAGAAATAGGTTTGTTCAGTTGAGTATCAAGCAAATTTTTCCAGAATTTGTGTTCAAGTATCAAGATACTGCCATATTTCATTTGTCATTTTTACATATGATTCTTACCTACAGTTAAAAAAAATGTTTAATAACACTTACCTAAACATGTTTAAACAAACTTTACTAAATATGAAGATTGATCTATGGGGGGGGAAAACAAAACAGTGACAGTCATACTGGCTATTCTGAAAGCAATGACGACGACACTTGGTTGATAGGAAAGTTAGTGCAATTGTTTTTTTCATTTTCCTATCAGTTTTCATTAAAGTAAACTTGATGAAAGACACAAAACAAATTGAAACTTTGAATATTTTGATGATATGAAACCGTGCTTTGCAATTTGTTTATGCTTCTAACACAATAAAGTGCTATAAATTAAGACACTTGGCAGATTTTCTCATCTTTATTTAGTTGATAAATTTAATTGCAGATCTCAATATTTTAAAGTTTAGATAATCCCTATCACGTGTTGGGATATTTTCAGCAATCGACTTTGGCAAAGAAAGTGTCTTTAGAGGTTTCCATTCTTTTAGGTGTGTTCTTAGATATTGTAAATCAATTAGTTTTTTCTATCTCACTTTGAATATTCTAAAATCTGTGGCAACTTGAGACAACACACATGCTTACTTGAATAAAAAATATATTGAATAATGAACTTTATGCTTAAAAATTGTGAAATTTTGTACATAGGATTTCCAAAACTGTGTTAGAGCGAAACTATGTTGTAGAAGTACCATGTTGTATGAGGGATACTTGTAATTATAATTTTTCTAATTAACAAGTGTTTTTGATATTCAGAAATTTTTGCAATACTGGGCCTATAATAATCTATTCTATGAGTTACTAAAGACTGTACATTGCTATATACTATAGTACAGTGTTTATCAACCTCTAACGAATCGTCGCCCCCTTCAATGTAGTATTGCCTTCTTCACTTCAAAATTCCGATGCCGAGGGCCAAGGCTAACGCCAAATTCGTACTGCATTGGATAGAGCAGTGACTAGTATAATGTTATTTGTTTAATTATTGTACGATGTAACGAATAAAATAGCTAATTATTTTTAATATAATGTTTTACTATATTGCCTAGAAAATTGTTTTTCGCTCCCCCAAAATATAAATTGTTAGAAATTGCCCCCTCAACATGGAAAAACGCCCACATGGGGGCGATATTGCCCCCATTGAGAAACACTGCTATAGTATATAACAATATTCCACAATATACAATGTAGCAATGTATAAATGGTATTGGTGGAAGTGCCCATTGCACATTTGCAGTTGAGTAGGTGCAAAATTACTTCTGTTCAAATGGTAGATTACTAGCATTACTAAGCATTAGTTAGTTACTATGGTGTTGTAGATTTTATCCAATTCTGTAATAATAACAGTAACGTATTTAAAAAATAACTTATGCTCTCACATGAAAACTTTCTACTTGTGAAATGCATGTTCCATTTGTATTAAAAAATTGACTTAACCAATCATGCATAAACAATGTCTAGCAAGAATTTTGTCTTTCTGTTCACAGGTGAATCAACACTGGTATCTTTCATTCTGCTTTTTGATTGATCATTGGCCAGACTGTACTTTCCATTAAACATATGTACTTCGTCAGATGAATATGTTGAAATAGCTTGAATTTTTCCACTGACATAATAATTATAAGCATGTAAGCTTTCATATGCTTTTAATGACACTTCAGTGTAAATTTCAGGCGATTCAATCAATAAGTACTTTATATAGCTACTTATTATTTTATGTTTCCTATTACAATGATTATCAACACAAACTGTGTGCTGGAAATAGCTGTTAACCTAATGGGTGCTTTACGCGGATTCGCGGTTAATGTGCCAGTCCTGGACTTAAGCATGCACCGAAAGAAATATATACAAAGTTAGTCAAAAAATCCAATATTTAATAATAATACTCCAATAATGACTATGTACAAAATTAGTAACAATCAAACAACAATTTATTCAAAGAAATCAAGAATAAGAATAAACCTGAAAAAACTAAAATCAATCTACTTGCTTACTAACTTACTAAACCTTTGGAACTCAACAAAAATTCAAAGACTTAACCTATATACAACAAGTCTATATATCGTCACCTTAATATACTAGAAACCTTTTTCCTCAATCCTCAAGACTTTCTCCAATTTTCAATCCTCTATTCGAATAACTTCTGATCACCTTGGAACAACCTTAATCACTATCAGAAATAACTTCTAATCACCTTGGAACAACCTCAATCGTTATTGTACACCTCTCGTTCGTTGCTACTAAGCTCACCATGCTTGTTACTAACAGAAGCTTACCTCGATCATCATCTCTTGAGGTACGGGTTTTATACTCTGAGGTGATGTCACAATTCTGTATGAGATCACTCCCCTCATTTACATACTTATCTCTAACATTGAACTTTTCCTCTTTGCCTGGCAGCCTATTTCCCGACAATACTCGCTAACCTTTTACATTAGTCTTTCCGACAATTTTTCGGGATGTTTTACTCTTTAAGGTTTAGCAAGTTCCTTAGTTGCTTGTGGGGTATCCCCCTTTTCTTAGTGCGGACTTGTTTTTTCCTCTCAGGAGCATGAGTTTTTTCCTATGGCGCTTCATCTCGTTGGTGAGTTGGATTTTCTTTCTTCTGTTTTAAGTTTCTAAAGTGAGTAGTGAGGAAGTCTTTGTCCTAACAAAACATAAGCCCCAAACAAAAATAGAATACAAAGCAAAATAAAAAATAACGCTTTGACTTGGTTCCTTACAGCTATAATATATCCCCATATGTAATTTTTGGTAGTGACTCATCTCTAGGATACCATAAAATCTGGAGTCATAAAATAGCATAAAAGGGATCAATGAGAGAAAAACAGTAGGATAAGAATTTAATTTCATGAGGTACAATTTTTTTTCTTCAGTTAGGACCTAGGTAGATCCAGAAAATTAGAAACCTTAAAAATACCTAGTGAAAAAAACAATTTTTAAAAACTAAATTCTTTAATTAATTTTACAGACTTTTTACAGAATTAATAAATACAGAAGTCAATTTTCAAAGTAAGAAAGAAATAAAAAGAATAGAAGTGTAAATAATTTAATCACAAATCACACTGTTGTTAGTCAGCTTATGGAAGAGAAGCTGTTTTGCTCCTAAATGAGCAAAACCATATGTGCAGTGGTCAATTGTTTGTATACAACCAACCAGTGGTGGTCAACCTGGTCCCCATCACCACTAGTGGGTGATTTGAGCTTTTGTGGTGGTCACTAGGGGTTTTGTCCGACGCCAAAGCTACTTTTCATTATCACCGTGCATCTATGATTCACTGATGGAGCAGGTTGTACTGTAACAGTAACCATCACTCAAGTTGTGCTCGTTTTGTGGTTGGGTTAGCATTGCCAGATTTAGTTACTTTTTTCAATTTGACGTAAAAAAAACACTTGGCGCACTGGCAAAAAAATTTCTGTGTATTATAAACATATGCAAAATATAAATAAAAAGATAAATTTAATTACATATTTTTACTAAACCAAAAATTACAAGTACTTTGTAGTTGTGCTAAATTAACTTACGTGGAACCAGTGAGTAGTTAGAAAATTTTACTACCAACAAAGATACAAAAGTGAGCAGTAGGTATAAAAAGGTTGACTGTTGGTCTACACCGTCATGAAATTTATTGACCTCATTTCCTGTAATAATAAATTCAGCAGTATAACCTACTAAAGGTCAGTAAAGCTTCTGTATAGAGCTGGTGATGATAACTTACTGTGTTTATATCCACCTTCTTTATTTTTTACATCATCAAAGAAAATACCTCACTAACTTGGACTTTTGTAAACTCATACTACCTTCACCCTCATTAATCTGAGTTAATGAATGTTTACAGTACTTTCTATTGTAAGTTGAAAGTATGGCATTTCTATGTACAGTACAAGTAAATGGATATATGAATAAGTAATTATAATATTTACATTACAAAAGATTTTTATTTTTAATTTATTAACTAAATACTTTCAAACAAACAAATTATCCTAAGAACATCTTTAGTAGGAAAGCAAGTAATTTTTTTATTGTTGTGGAAAAGGAAAAATATCCTTCATTGTAAGAACAGTTTTTAGAATAAAGTCCTCCTATCATTAGACAGTAGATTGTGCAATAGTGTCATCATTTCACAAGAGATCTTAATTCAGATATGATCTTGATTGTTTTGTTACTTGTCCATAAGGATAAAATTGAATATAATCATATAGCTATATCATATATCAATAAACTTATTATCTGAAATGATGATCTTTAATTCGTAAATTCTAGAAAATAGAAAAATTAAGTTTTATTTTATTACTGATATTTCTCAGTATTGCTTGTTAAGATCATTTGAGAAAAACTAATATATCTTATATTGTGCTGATCCTCTTGGAAATGATCAAATGACATAGGCAAGAAAGATGAATGTCATTTATTGGATAATGTACTGTGCACTGTCAACATTCTGTTCCACTTTTGTTGTTTGATGATTAAAAAATCTAAGATATATGTGGGGAATGTACTGGTGCTTTAACTATCTTTATTTTCAGAATTAGCTCTAAGTATTTACTATAAAGATTGATTCTGCTCCATAGCCAAGATTGGACTGAGCACTAGGGAAAAACTAGCACCTATTAAGGATTCAAACTCATGTTACTTCACATATCAAAATGATATTTGTACTGCTGAACTAATCTCTCTCATAAGTAAGCATAAGTGTAAGACTAAAAAGATAGCTTTTAATATTATTTTAAATGTATTCTTAGTATGTAAATTTTGATTTTTAAAATGCAAATTAACAAATAGTTATAGCATATACAGTATTACCGACTTATAATATCCTGTCTTGCTATTATTTTTGTTTTAAAAAAAAAGTCTTGCAAGAGATAGAGGGGGAACTACATTGTTATAAATAATTCTCTGCATTTATTATTTCTGATTAAATAGATAACAATTTATTAAATTAATTAATAACTTTTAATTTTGTCAAAAAAATAAATTCAGAATATTATTAGTAAGTTTGTTTAAAAATAATTCATTTAAGACTTATTAGTATNTTTTTTTGGAGCTTTTACCAGACAATTTAACAATTGATTCGAAAGTGTACTGCATTCGAGTAAACAAATTGCATAATATCATCAAACAGAAAAAGCCGGCCAGAATTGATAAAAAAAAAAAACAGCTGTAGTGTTTTACCACAATAATGTCAAATTTCACACAAGTTTGGTAACTCTTCAGAAACTGTTATAACTTAGATGGGATCGGTTTTTTGTAAGCAACGATCAAAACTTTTATGAATGTGAAATCCTGCTACTACCAGAAACGATGACAACAGGTATTTGACCAAAATGGTCAACATATCTATATATATAACCCATTCAAAGGGTGTCTGTCTGTCCCATAACCGTTTGATAACGGACACTAGAGGCACTTCTATCGTATGTCATATTTCAAACATTCAAATTAACAATTTTAATTCTTATTTAAATTAACAATATAAATTTTTATTATTCATTTGGCCAATAAATTATTATTTGGTCAATATAGCAATATAAATAATTCAGTATATTTGTAATAGGAATTTATTATTTCAGGGGCTTATATCTCTCAAAGGGTTGTGAGTAGGGGTATGGTTCCTTTGACTTTATTGTTAGTACAGGGGTCTACAGTTTGGGGGGTCGCCACCTCTTCATTCGGAGGGTAAATCTTACCATTTGGATTTTAACAGAGCTGTAGAGCATATTGATAGGAACAAAAAAGTCAAAGGAACCATGCCTCATGGAAATTTGTAAAGAACGCCACTAGGGGGCGTCCCAGACTACTAGTAATTCAATAAAATATTTATTTATCATAAGAATATTGCATTTTTTTCCACGGAAAAAAAAACGAACTTACTTTCCGAACAACCCAATAGTAGCTTAGGACGCCCCTAGTGGGCATTCTAGCAGCAGTGGTGTCATTCCATGGTATAAATAATAAAATTCATATAAATAATAAATTCCTATTACAAATAAAAATAATAATATATACTGTTAATAAATAAATTATTCTGTTAAAATAAAATATATACTATTAATATAAATAATAGCTGAAAATAATCACTAGGGACATCCTAGTGATTATTTTCAGCTATTCCACTGTTTGTATGTCTGTAATCTGTTGCAGAATGTGTTATAGACATTCTGTGACAGATTACAGATATTCAAACAGTGGGATCACTTTGTAAAAATAACAATGTGCATCTAAGTAGATGCACATTGTTATTTTTGCAAAGGTTTCAGTTGATAATTTTGACAACTGTTTTGTTGCTGTTTGTAATCAGTTTGCACAATCTTTTTGCATAAACTGAGATGCACTGTTTCATCCTTTTTTTTGCACAATCTGAGGATGTAGTGCATAGCAAATTGTCATGTTTTCTTGTTTTATGATCTAGTGTCCAAATTGACTTGGGTTCAGTTTATGATGTCAGCAGTGTATCTTATAACTGGATGGCCAGGTGTTGTTGGCCTTTATTGTATTGTTACCATTCAGTTTGGTCTTTAAGATTTTTATGATTCTTTGTGTGTATTGTTTGCTGACTGCTTGCTTTACTTGACTATGCTTGATGTTGTCCATCTCTAAAATGCCCATGTATTTGCTCCTCATGATTCTTTTTGATTGTTTGGCATTTTAATCCCTTCACTGTCCTTGATTTTACCTTTGTTTATTGCTACTGCATCACACTTTTCCAGTTCAACTTCAACTCAGGAACCATATTACAGATACACATCATCTCAGATGGTCATAGAAAACAACATACAGAAAATATACTATGACTGATCACAGAAAAAATAATTTATTACATTAGATTACATATATTAATTAATTAACAAACAAAACATAATCGCATACCTCATAGACATAACTGTATAAAACATTATAACATACAAAATACATACACTAAAAAATTAGTAAGTAGTCAGAACTTGCCCATAAAATAAAACATCTATGAGGAATGGATAGTACTAATTGTGCTTGATCCTTTCTTGCATAGGCATCTTACCACATAATTACACAAAAGTAGCAACATTAGGGCTTTACAGCAGACACACAACAGAAGGCTGCTGTAAAACATATCAAATAATCAAAATGTGACTTAGTGAAATTACACAAATACATTAATGAACAACATAATAAAAATTTGTTCTAGCATAGTATTAGGCACCAGTACAAGCACCAAGTAAGATATACTTCATTAGCACTGCCACCTTATTAATAATAGTACTGTATTTATTTGGAAATATTAAATGCAAATTTAAAATTAACATGTTTAAAAGTTTAATATGTAAATTAATTTCTGAACTTTTTTTATATAAAATTTTTATCTTATAAAAGTAAATATTTATTTTAGAATTTTTTTTAATAATGCTTTGAATTATTATTTTATACAATATAAACTGTTTTATATTGTATAAAATAATAATGCTTTGAATTATTATTTTATACAATATAAACTGTTTTATATTGTATAAAATAATAATGCTTTGAATTATTATTTTATACAATATAAACTGTTTTATTTATGGCATAATTTTAAAAGACCTTTTGATATAGTTATTTCTATTTTATTTTTACAGTTTAAATGAATGTTGTATATGCTTGGAAGATCTCGATGAAGTGAGTATGATAATTTAAAGTGATTAATGATAAACTTTTTTTTTCCATATATAAGTTGAAACATTACAGTTAAAAATACAAACTACACTGCTTTTTCAGATAGCCGAGTGTTTTATTTATAATAATTATGCCATATTTGGTTACAGGAAATTCTTGTAATGGAATAACAGTCATAAAATTGAACACATTAAATAGTAATTTAATATTTATGTGTATTTAAGTAAAACAGTTACAAAACAAAGAAATAAAGTTAACTAAAAATAATAAAAATTAAAACTACATCTAACAAGGGAAGGTTGAGAATTACCAATGTTACTTTTTAATGGAATGTGTGTTGTTTTAGCGAGATTACCTTCCTGATAAACTTACTGAATGTCTATTTTCTGAAAAATGCTTTATTTCCATTAAAAAAAAACTATTTAGAAAAAAAGTTTAATAATGGAATTTAAGATAAAACATAAGCATTAAGCAAGAAGTATTGATGGCCAAGTTTGACCTCATATATAAGTAAATAATTATTATTTATATAATTAGAAGATTCTTGAAGACTATCTAAACTCAATTATGCACTAAACATGGATCAATTTAAAATACATTATTAGTCATAGGATCAATCTAGAACCTAGTACACTCTTCAATGTAACAATCATTCAACAAGTGAACTGCTACATGGTATTTGATTTCTTTGTTTTTCTTGTATTATTGGAATAATATTTTTCCATCTAGTTTTAAAATAGTAACATAAATATGCAATTATTATTAATTGAAGGTATTTAAAGCTTGAGTTTTTCTTTTTCCAAAAGGTTTTTGGTGTCAAGTTCCTAATCACTTCAGTGGTCAGTTCTAACTTAACATATTGCTTTTTCCTACATAGTAACTTATTCTCTTCAAGTGAGTCTAGTTGAATCAACAATTTATTGGCAAGAAATAATTTTAACATAGAAAAACTATCATTGATTTCAAAGGTAAAATTTATAAAAACCAAATGTTTTGGTAAATACTCTTTGTTAATTTTATCAATTTCAAATGCCAATAAACTTTTATAATTTTTTAAGTTTCTCAGAGAAGCCACATTTGACTCCACTTTCTTAATTAATACATAACATAGTTCCTCAAAGTTCACTTTATTTATTCATTTTCACTTTTTCAATCATTTATAATGTTATTATATACATTTTAATTAATCCAACTTTTTAAAACTATTTATAGTGATGCCACAAATAGTGATTTTGCCGAATATTAAATATTCCGCTACGTTCTCGACCAAAGCGCCGAATGTTCGGCAAAATAGGTGTACATTTTCCGGGTGACAGGTTATGACCTGTCTCATTGCGGTGGGTGTGGTAGTGACCCCGCAGGCGCATTTGCTTTATTTGCGAGTGGATCGTGTCACGACATGCATTATTTGTTCATTGTTACATCAAATTGTGTTACTAATAGTCCTTATTACTAAAAAATATCACTGTTTGTATCACTTTATATGAAAACTGTTTGCCTACATCGGCCAGCCGATCTTTGCAAGTGATGGTCAGCAAATGCAAAACAGTATCCAAGCTTGACATACTTCGCTAAGATTTATCTATCGTCTCCCGGCAGTAGTGTATATAGCGAGAGGCTATTTTCAGAAGCAGGTATAGTTTGAGGAAAAGCGCAATCATTTGCTATCAACAAATGCTGAAAAAATTGTTTTCATTCATCACAACTTACCACTGATAGATTTAAGTATTAAATGTAATAGTTTGTGATTAAAAGAAATACGTTTTTGAGTAATATGTTTTTTTTTTTTTTTTCCATGATTTGGTATTTGGCCGAATAGTATGCAGCATTGGCCGAATACCGAATGTTAAAGAAAAAGTAGCCAAATACCAAATAGTAGCCGAATATTCATGGCATCTCTAATTATTTACCACTAAATTATACAATAGTTTAACATATAATTAATCATCTGCATTGATTCTGGGAGATTGGAAGTAAAGAATTTTCTCCAATCTCATTGTATTCTCATTGGGAGAAAAGAAATCACACAAACCACAAGTTTTTGACTTTCACTAGTAGAATCTGGAAAAGTCTCTGTATTGAACTGAGAATTATGTGAAGATTCACTCTAGAACAATTCCAAATTCTCATGATCAGGATCATTTGCTTGAAAAACTATCAATTGTAAGCTGATGTTTTTGGCAGCTTGCCTCATTCTTGTTTTGCATATTCTTACCTTTAACATCTTACAATAAAGGAGAGGGTCTCAAAAGAGGACCTGAATTGAGTTTACCCCCAGAAAGAATTAGTAAAATTTGAATTATCATTATTAAAAGTACTAACATAAGGTTATAACCAAAAAGATAGCTTATAAATTGCAATATAAAATATATATATTGATATAAAAATATCTGCTTTACATTTTGACTAGAAAAGTCACGGCATAATTTTAAAAGACCTTTTGATATAGTTATTTCTATTTTATTTTTACAGTTTAAATGAATGTTGTATATGCTTGGAAGATCTCGATGAAGTGAGTATGATAATTTAAAGTGATTAATGATAAACTTTTTTTTTCCATATATAAGTTGAAACANGCATTCTAATTTTTTCTGCTCGTGATATGCATCCACTGGGATTTAAATATAAGTAATCAATAATAATAAAAAATTGAATTTGTCTGATTGCATTTTCAGGAAAAAAAAATGAAACTTAAGCAGTTTAATTTAAGAATTAAAGTAAACCTTTGCAGAAAATATAACAAAAAAATTAATAAAAACTTTTTAAAAATATGAAAGCAAACCAAACTTTGTGTTTTAGGCAAAAATAGGCAGCAACGTCAAAATAAGCATTTTTAGGCATTATAAAATACCATAGTTTCAGTCTAAATGTTCATGAAAAGTGTTCATACGAAATCTTAGCCAAGTATATGCCAAGGAAAAAAATAGGCATTTTCCTAAAATTTGCTGTCTAGTTATATTTCACACACAGAAGTTATAAGAATTATTCATTATTAGGTTGCAATTTGAAAAATTGTAGACCTATAAATTCCCACTGTTGTCCATCTATTGTCTGTTCTTCCTTAATCTTGAGAGTAGAGTTAGGTGAAAATCAAGAGTGGATGTGGAAAGCTTAGGGGCAGGAGTCCACAATTAACTATATATGGTCTATACTTGAAGTCGTGATTTCAAATAAAAAATTTTCTCCTGAATGGAGTTACATACATGATCAACATGACTTCATTATTAATAGGAAAAGTATGATGTACAGGGACAAGACTATTAATTTGAGATGGAGAGCATATATTTTAAATTAAATAAATTAAAAATATAGTTAAAATAGCAGCCCAGCATTGTGATGATGTCACAATAAATAATTGCTCATTACGCATAATTTTATTTCATTATATAATATACAGTGACTCCAGTTTACCAGGTTTTTAAAAATTTTATATTATAAACATTTGGATCACAGAACCATTACAAACAAATATATTGGGTCCAGAGTTTCTCAAACAAAACGTTTGAGAAACTCTGGTCTAGCATCTTAATGGATGGAGTGTGTAGAGTTGCAGTGGAAAATAAGACCATAAATTTAGATATTAAACAAATAAATAAATGTTTACTGGAATTAATTAAATAAAATAAACAAACACCTTTCTCTATTCCAGTACAATGTTTAATATGTTAAAAACGTTTTCGACTGTTTTAAGCAATCTTCTTCAATTCAAATTCGAACCATATAATGAACAAAGTATTTGAAATAATACAAAAATTTAAAGTGCTTATTCACAACTTAACGTAAAAGCGCATGCCCGTACCCATAAAATGAATAGATTAAACCAAAAATTATATATCAAGAAATATCATAAATTAATAACACCACCTACACAGTTATAACAGTTAATCTATGTTATCATAAAAGGACTTCCAGGCTGTTGATAAACCTTCAGCATCTCTGTGATTGATGCACTGCACGGTCATATGCGTCTTGTGTATCTCAACTTTTTCCAGGTGTTTCACCACTTGTGTTGATCTTGTAGGTCTAATAATCGCTGCCTGATCCCTGTACACTGCAATTCCTTGCTGCTTCGCAAATGCTGCAAGGACTGTGCTATCAACACTTCTATTCACTGAGTATTTGTGCTCATCAATCCTTTTCTTCAGGTTCCGCATTGTTGCTCCTATATATATTAGGTCGGAGTTAAAACTATGGTCTTTCATAAGTATCGAGTAAACTCCTGTCATGCTATTACGCTCATATCTTCTCTTATCGTTTCTTAAAAGCTTATACATCATAGGATTACGCCTATAAATTATTTTTATATTCCTATTTCTGGCAACTTTCTTAATAATTTTATTTAGAAACAGATGGTAATTAATCACAGTTCTTTCCCTTTGTTCAGTTGCTCTTTGTATAAGCGCCTTCAATTTTTGTATTATTTCGAATACTTTGTTTGTTATATGGTTCAAATTTGAACTGAAGAAGATCGCTTAAAATGGTCAAAAACATTTTTAATGTATTAAACTCAAAAATAAACAAACACATGTTCTGAAGGAATTATAGGTCAATCTAAAAATAAAATTGTTTAGAGATATTTTCTGGACTTTATATCTTTACTTTACAAATATGTTTCATATTGTGTCAACATGATTAATTAAATAAGCTTTGGATGTTACTGCACATGGATGAAAAGAAAATGGGTAGCATAGCCATAGCTTTTTTCTTTTTTAGTGTAATGTTATGGACCATTTTCTCGTGTTCATATGTGTTACACTTCAAATCTAACAATACCACCAAATCTGAAAATAAATATGAAGAAATAAAAATTTTATTTAATGACATAACATCTACAAAGACTTCATTTTTGCTATCAAGAAAATGAGATCATGATTTTAATTGCTGTAACACAATTTTTAGAGATCTGTTTTTTAGGAATGCTTCCTTACTATTTGGAAAAGGGGCTGTCTGTGTTAAAGGCTACATGCTCACAAAGTTTCATTTGAATTGAAGACTCAAATATCTGACTCTCTCCTTATTAGTGAAATCTCCCTGGGAAATGCCTTGCCTTATTTATATTTCTCTCCACCTCAACAAGGTGGTGACTAGTGAGAACTATGGTATTATTATCATGGTGTTGGTGGAATATATCCTACATTGCAAATGTACTAATACCTAGTGTTATATCAAAGTCAAGACAACTGTAGGAAACAAATGTTTTGCTTAAGTGCTATTTGTACCATATACCATTACATATTAGTGTTTAAGAATTTCCTGAATGTGTGATATGTTTAATATGGTAACCTTCTGTAGTATGATGTGTGCTATTGTGAAGCTCTTAATGCTTCAAGTCTATGTAGTGTTTGTGGCATGACAATGTGCAAGAAGAGATTACTGGCAAATGCATACTTCATTTATTCTCTACAGACATTTTATTTCATGGCAAATTCTGAATATTTACTAATTATTTTTAGCATATGTATTTTGTATGTTTTAAGTGTTTGGTCCAACTATGTCTATGTTGTATGTGATGGATTATTTTTAATTAAAAGCTTCTTGTCCTTCTGTTCAAATTTAATGTTATCAAGCTTATACATTTGCTTCTAATCTGAGACTTATCACACCTTTTGGGGAATTAAATTTGCATTTTGGACAGTTCTGTCTGTTTCAGTTTTAAAATACTTTTCAGATTATAAATTTCTTTTACAACTACATTACTTTTGTTTTAAAAGAAAATAAACATAATTATAGTACAGCTATCCCTAATACGACACAGTTTGAAAATTGGGGATATCTCCCATATAACACAACTTACAGTTTCACTCTAACATGGTTTTGGAAATCCTTTGTCAAAATTTCACAATTTTTAAGTGTAAACTTTGTTATTCAATATGACTTTAGCCTTTAAGACTGTTTCTGTGTTGTTATTTTATTTTATATAGAATAATCTTCGTAGTTAGTTAAGTTTATTTAAACATCTTTAGGTAAGTGTTATTAAACTTTTTTAACTGTAGGTATTACTACCTATGAATGATTACTTCATTCATAAAAAATGAGAAATGAAATACAGTGGTATCTCAGTACTCAAACAATTTGGTTTTTTTTTTTTTTTTTGTATTTAAACACAAATTCTGAAAAAAGTCACTTGGCACTCAACTGAACAAATGCAACTTGCTAGAACAAATTTTTTATTAATAATATATTTTTATTTTAATAATTTTTTAATAATATATTTTTTATTTTTATCATAAAAATAAAAAATTAAATGTTATCAGTAGTATCAACAACATTATGAAAATGTTGCTGATACTTCTGATCAACAAAAAAAGAAGCTGAGCTGATTATGATACTTTGTGAAAAGAAAAAAAACCCTTGTTTAACTAAAATTTAATATTAATGTGTAAGACAGTACTTTTAATTCTGATTGTTAATTAATTATTGATTGGAAATAAATTATTAATTGCTTTAATAAACATATTTCTCTTAGCAAAAGTATACTATTCTTTTTTGTTATTAACTTCTGGAACATAACTCCATGTTTTGCATTAGTCCTTTGTTTTGTATAGCATGAATTTGCATAATGTTGCACTTTTTTGGAATGTAACTACTATGTTATACATGGGATACCTGTACATCTATGTATACAAAATTTTTGATTTTGCTACATTATATAAAAATATACTCACAATTTAATAAAGTAGAACAGCTAAAAAAGTCTCTTGATTTCTAATTGAAAACATTCCCCAAAAGGTGTGATATGTCCTCAGATTAGAAGCAAATATAGAAGCTTGAAACATTAAATGGACTATTTTATCTGTGATTGTAGCATGGTCATAATTTGTGTGGGATTTTTTTTATTAAAGATATCTGAGGAATGTACAATACATGTAGTATGGTTCCTGTTTTATTGTAGTTTGTATTTGTGTACAAGCTTTTGATGTATTACATTTGATATTTGAGGTAAATATGAGTAGTCAGTTTGTGTTAAAAGTTTGCAATCTGATTTGATATGTTTGTATTTACGAAACAGTCGTGGATGATAATCATGAACCTTTCTGTTTCTTCAAAGAAGTGGTGGTGTTATTGTTATTTAACACAAAACGACTTCTAATAACTTAACACTGCGTTCAGTAATAACAATCCACAAAACCTTTTTATAACAGTGTTGTCTCCATAACAAACTTCACAAATGTTTTCGACATCCACCGAGGTCTGCTTCAGGTAGTGACTAAATGTCTGATTCCTCTGGTGTTTTGGAAGTTGGCGGACTTCCGAAACACCAGAGTAATCAGACAAGCATTTCTTATTGATCATATCCGTCACCTGGAGGCCTGGGAGATTTATAAAGCCAACATTGGGGGCACCTGCATCAACTTTAAAGATGGAAAAATGATCATGCAGGCGTGGAGGTACTTGTTCGAAGAATTCGAATTGGGACAAGCGGAGGTGTGAAACACAATATGCACAATTATTTACATCTCAGACGTCATCATTCCAACGGTCAAGAGGAGACACCATTTAGTCACCACCTGAAGCAGACCTCAGTGGAGGTCAAAAACGTTTGTGAAGTTTGTTATGGAGACAACACTGTTATAAAAAGGTTTTGTGGATTGTTATTGTTATTTAATAATGAAATTCAGAAATTGGAGGAAAAATTAGTTTTCAATTACTTTATAATAATTTAATTAAGTTATATTATATATACAATTTATTTAAATCAATGAGTTATATTATAAATAAATTTTATTTTATTAGCATGCATTTAAATAGGTATATTCAATTTAAGTAGTTTTTATTGTTATTAACATTATGAATTCTAATTTGTATATGATTTTAATTTATTTAATAATAATAAATATTAATTTTATTTAATTTCTCAGATAGAACAGTAGAAACTCCAATCTTTTCTGAAGAAAAAGTGTTTGAAGCAGAAGTTGTGCCAGATTTAAATCAAGTTACTAGAAGAAAAAAGAAACGGTATTATTGTAGAGTTGACTTGATTTTAAATTTTTCATATTTTAAATACAATACAATATCAAAAAAAAAAAAAGTAAAAAATACAGTATCTGAAAGTAATCTTCAACAGCTGTGGACAAAAATTAAAAATATCAAAATACTCAGAAATGTGTTTTTTCCTTTTTTCATACACAGTAATACTTCGACTTACGCTACCCTGACTTACGCAAACCCGGAGTTACGCAATTTTCAAATCTCATCGATTTGTCTTTTGTTTGAGCTCCACACAACTCTTGATTACTCACTCCCCCACACTATTGTTCAGCTTACGTGTTTGGACGTGTCACGTGGAATCGACACATAGCTACAATTTATTTTGTGTTATTTATTTCTGTGTTTGTTATAGCTACAGAGACTTGAGAGACTCTATGTGGCGATTTCTTGTAACCGTTAATCTTATCTCGTCTTTTGATTCAAAAGACGAGATAAGATTAACGAGAACATTTATTAGCTTACATACATCTGACTTGGATTTTACACAAATTGCGAAATTATACCCCGACTTATGCGAATTCGACTTATGCGGTTATCGCTCGGTCCCACCTATCGCGTAAGTTTGGGGTATTACTGTATATGACTTTTGTGATATCTTAAATCAAGGATTAAATTTGCTTGTATTAAAATAATATCATACAAAATAAAAACAAGAATAGTAGTGTGTGTATATATGTGTGTGTATGTGTATGTATGTATGTGTGTGTGTATTAGAAAAAGTTAGATAGATAAATGCTAAAGTATTTCAAATACAAATACTGAAATACTACTAAATACTGAATTTCAGTATTTGTAAAATCAAATACCAAATATCAGTGGTGCAGAATATTTTCAGGACCCAAAAATTATTGCACATAAAATAAAACAACTTACAAACCAGTTAATAATTATTACTATATAGTTTTTTGAAAATTCAAATTAACTAATACAAATAATTAAATAGGCCCACCTTATAATTTGCCATGCAACACTGAACTGATAAATTAATGTAAAAATTTTTTTTAATTCAGAGTGCTTTAATTTAAGCACATGTCATTGTCATAGAATAGCATATATAATTATATACTTGATGTAATATGTTGATTAATAGAAGTAAAATTGAAGTCAAAGCCAGGAATGACCTATTTTTAACATATGATGCTAATTAAAGACTTTTGACATCCAAAAAACACGAAATTTATTTACATCAATGTAAGAAATGCACCAAATTTTTGCAAAAACAAACTTTTTTAGAGTTTTTGATTGACTTTTTCATTATTACAATTATTGAGCTAATATATTATTGTTTTTTCACAACAGCCAGTTTTTTGGTTGATGATATGATATATAAGCATAAGATGTCACTGATCCAAGCAGAACAGCCTTTGAAGTTGACATGTCAATTTTGTCAATATTGAGTTCTTGCAAGTGCTACCCCAGGTTTTTAGGAACAGTACCATGTGCCAATGACCACTGAGACCATTTCTGCTAGTTTGTGCCAAAGTCGTATTTCAATCTTCAGGTCTTTGTATTTATGAACTTTTTCAGTTCTTTTTCTTTGATCCCTGCTGTCATCAGTTATCACAATGTCAACAATCCACACTTTTTTCTTATGATAGTTATATCTAGTGTGTTTTTACCAGTATTTTATCCATTCGAATTTGAAAGTAAGAATGAGTAAGTCAAAATCCACAGGATTTTGACTTACTCGTTTTTGGGTACTTTTTTGGTTTGATGTTTCCATCAGTTCTTTTCTTATCAGCAACTATTGGGTTATTCGGAAAGTAAGTTCGTTTTTTTTTTTACCACTAGACGGATTAGTGGTATTTTCCCCGCCATTTTCATTCTAAACCGTATTATTATATATTTTGACAGCTAGCATTTTATGGCTTATTTGTAAAAAAATTTGTTTGATTTCGTGCAATTGTTTATTTTTTGTGTCCTATCAAATATGAAAGACCGAAAGCAGCATCTTCGGCATATTTTGCTTTTTTATTACCAAAAAAATAAAAATGCCATTCAAGCAAGAAAAAAATCGTGTGACATGTATGGTGGAGATGTGTTGACAGAACGACAGTGCCAAAACTGGTTTACAAAATTTCGTTCTGGCAATNGAATAGAAAAAGCATTGCAAACAGGTGTCATAAAAATGCCATTCTGCAGAACAGATATTAAATTTTTTACTTTAAGTACTGGAATTCAGTCTACAAATATATCAAATGCTGTTATTGGTCAGTTACCTTACAGAATTACAATTGGTTTAGTTTCTAATTCAGCATTTAGTGTAAAATGTAAAATACGATCCTTTTAATGTTAATAATTACAATTTAAATTCTATATGTTTATTAAAAGACAATCAAATGATTCCTTCGAAACCATATACTCCTGATTATACAAATAAGATATATGCAAGAAATTTTATATTATTATTTGATGATATCGGATGCATTATCCATCATAAATTTACAAATATATCTTACAATGATTATAAAGATGGATATAGTTTGTGAGATAAGCAGGGGGTCAAGGGTGAATCCTAATGACCGCTTAATCTGCACAAGATCTGTGAGATCCGATCTTTACATCAAAGGATGGCTGACCTATGAGCGGTAATAAAGATCTAGATCATGAAATTGAGATCAACGTCAGGATTGACATCAGTTAGGATAATTATGCGCGTCCCAACTTGCAATTTATACTACTATTTTGATTAGGAGGGCTCGTTTGAGTGGGGAGACACATGTGAGTAAGTGATAGGAGTCCGTGAGGAAAGTAGAATTTAGTTCAGTCAACAAATTAATAAAACTTTAATGAATAACAAAGAATACAAATGAATTAACTGAAAAACATCTAGCTATGATTAAACCTTAAACTAGGTCCCTAAAGGTTGAGAGAGAGAGTTTACAAAAGTACTGATTTTACTACCTCCATATTATTCTTGACTTGTAACCTTTTTGTCTTTCGGACAGAAGTTCAATGTTATAAAGTATGGCACTAAGTTAAATTTGAGGATACAGTGATAGTGATGTGCTGTGCACAGAGTTTGGCGTGTATGTCTTATTTATACTCCCCTTTTCCTTCAATAGAGATTAAGGATTAAGAGCATCTGACTGGGTGTGGTTGATAGTCTTTTGAGTTAGTCAGCCCTTTAGTCATGGGAGATAACAATCTCTTGCAGAAACTGACTGTCAACACAGGAAACATTTGTTCCATGTTCTCCTGGATTTTTTTGTTTTCGTAAAACTTTCGAATTATTATATTATTTAATTTAATAATAAATAGAACAAAAATAAAGCATAAACTAACTTGAAGATATTAATAGCAAATTATTTACAGTCAACCCCCCCCATAACGTGGGTTCCTATAGTTCGGATTCCCTATCATGGCAAAAAAATTGCGAGAGTATTTGTACAAACATGCTAAAAAAACTCGTATAATTGGTAAAACATCATCGCCGACTCATGTCGCGACAGGATTGGTTGAATCTAGACCAATAGTGGATATTGCACAAACCGTTGAGTTTAAACGAACAGCGGACCTACTAAAAACCATTTATTATTTAACGTCCATAAAAATTATATTTATATTAATAATGTCTCCAAAGTTCAGCGAATTTTTTGCAAAAAAAAATAATTTATCAGGAAGCACGCAAGCGCCATTTGATGACAAGCTCCATGACGAAAACAAGCTTAAGCAATGGCATAGTCGAATGGTGCATGCTCGGTAAGTAATCCTACAATTTTTTGTTTTTAGCATAGTTTATATGGATTATTCCGAAAAAATTATACGTATTTTGGAAATGTTGAGTTGAATTAGTCTAGAATTTATTAATTTTATGGAAGAAACCTTTCAAACAGCCGTAGTCCATAAACTGCATACGTGCCAGGCTGTGATTGGTTGGACTCGTAGAAAATGAATTCATAAAAACCAGAACGTATCCATTGTGTTATAGGGGGGTCGACTGTATATTTTTTTACAAGACAGAATAGGAGAAAATAGACATTGATGTTAAGAATAAAGATTGAGTCAAATTTTTACACCTAATGCAACAATGCAATATGCCCAACATTGTATATTGTACATGGTAGCAGTTTCAATTTTATCATCCCATCCTTAGGGTTGCCAAGTACTTAGGAATAAAATCTGAGACAAAATGAGTTCTTTCCAAAAGATATTGGGATACAGTAGTGTGTCGTTTATCCAACTCAATTGGAGACTGAGGTTGTTTGGATAACTTATTTTTCGGATAAACGAAAAAATATATTAGCCTATCCCATATTGAAATTTTTCTCCATTGCGTGTTGCTTCGCGTTGAATTTTTGTCGATGTTAAGTCTAACATAAACTTTTTAAAATAATAATCATGGCTATTGTATCGTTAAAAATTGTTTCTTTATTTTTTACAAACAAAATAAATATATTGAAAAATATAAAAACCAAAAACAATATACTTTAAAAGTTGNCTTTTCAATTTATTGATAAAATATAATAGCTGATGATTGAATTCCAAATAAAGTAAAATCTCTTTTAAAACAATCACCTCCAAAACTTAGGAAAATGGCCATCTCAAGGAGTGGTCTTATCAAAGAATGATGAAAATATAATGGATATTGAGTAATACATAGTACTACATAAAATAAACAGTTGAGGTGAAGCATTAACAAAGTCTCTTTTATTTGCATATAGTTTATTGAGTTTGTTCTCAAAATTTGATCAGTCAATTTTAATTATACTTTGTCATTTTAATAATATGAGATGAAATTAAAAATATAATAAAACTCAGAGGTCTGTGATTTCATTTTTGAGATACACTGGGGTCAAATTGATAGTGTCCAAGATCACTAGTATGAACGTGCACAGTTCTTTTTTGTTCTATCTGACATTACCACTTGCTGCTACCATGGCAAGTAATTGTCATAGATGGCCTCAAAACATTGACTTGTTAGCACTTCAACTCAATTCTTAGTTTGTGTTTAGACAGAAAACAAACTGTGTCTAGTGTAACACTACACATGCTACTAAATAGACAATATATTAACTACTCAAATTTAAAAAATGCTGTGTGTTAACCCCTTGACATTATACTGCAAGAAAATTTATTTATTCATCACATGCAATTCTGTATATTGTACTGTACATAAAAATGTAATACATACAATCCTTAATATTAATTTAAAGTAGTCTGAAATGGCTATTTGCTTTCTGTTTTAATTGTTTTCATAAGATGATTTCTATTTCTTTTCTATTTGGTCAAACAGATCCCTTTTTCAGGTCAAATGAATTCCAAAAGCCACCCAAATTCCACCAAATTTGGGATCAACAATAGCATTTAAATATCCCTGTCAATGGAAAGATTAATTTCATTAGCTTTATTATATTATTTAATTTAATAATAAATAGAACAAAAATAAAGCATAAACTAACTGAAANTTAGTAAGTTTGTTTAAAAATAATTCATTTAAGATTTATTAGTATATTTATTTGACTGAAAATATTTTTTATTTTTTTACAGCTTTATGATAAAGATATTAATATTTATTCAACAAAATGTGGACATCTTTTCTGTAAAAACTGTGTTAAACACCTGAAATCTTGTCCCGTTTGTCGTACTTCAATTGATAGAGCTGATCTTCGTAAAATTATCTGGTAGTAAATACAATTTTTTTATTGTTGTGGAAAAGGAAAAATATCCTTCATTGTAAGAACAGTTTTTAGAATAAAGTCCTCCTATCATTAGACAGTAGATTGTGCAATAGTGTCATCATTTCACAAGAGATCTTAATTCAGATATGATCTTGATTGTTTTGTTACTTGTCCATAAGGATAAAATTGAATATAATCATATAGCTATATCATATATCAATAAACTTATTATCTGAAATGATGATCTTTAATTCGTAAATTCTAGAAAATAGAAAAATTAAGTTTTATTTTATTACTGATATTTCTCAGTATTGCTTGTTAAGATCATTTGAGAAAAACTAATATATCTTATATTGTGCTGATCCTCTTGGAAATGATCAAATGACATAGGCAAGAAAGATGAATGTCATTTATTGGATAATGTACTGTGCACTGTCAACATTCTGTTCCACTTTTGTTGTTTGATGATTAAAAAATCTAAGATATATGTGGGGAATGTACTGGTGCTTTAACTATCTTTATTTTCAGAATTAGCTCTAAGTATTTACTATAAAGATTGATTCTGCTCCATAGCCAANTGATAAATTATTATAAAAATACCTTCATGAAAGCAAATTTGTTTATCTTTGAATCTTTATTTGAATTTTTGCTGCACCATACATACATAAGTAATGTGTCTTAGACCATAATAATTTGATTCAATAGAATAGAAAACTCACAAAAAGCAAATCAATTGGGATTATTTTAAATTTCTAAAATTTGTCAATCATTAACAATACAACAATTAAATCTATTTTTACCTTTCCATATTTAAATATGATTTTGATTTATGTTAAGATAAAGTTAATCTAAAGAGAAATATCTTTTACCATAATCTAATCTTATTCTTTATATAGTGGATTCCTGCATAACATTATTAATTGATGCAAAATGTAAAGATACTAGTGTATAACTTTTTAAAATGCTGCTATGATCTTATTGTTTATAAATTATACTAAAAAAGCAACAACAGTAATATAAAATACCAGAAAATCTTAAATTTAGGATGAAAATTCCTAACTTGGCAATAATGTAACTACAAGAAAAAACTACCCAAATGTGCTCTAACGCTTTAGTTGCGAGAGGCATCACATTAAGTAAATTTTTAACTTTATATGAACTATTTTCTCATAGAGAAATAATAATACCTGAAAATAGCATATCTGAATGAATCACAACATAATGCAAGTATTTATTATGTTTATATTAAGTGTCTGCAAATAAGATAATACAGTTCTTAAATGACTATGTTAGCAAGATAATTTAGATTTATAATATAGAAAGCAATGGAAATTATTGGGCTGCAATTTGAAAAAATTGTAGACCTATAAATTTCCACTGTTGTCCATCCCTTTGTCCGTCTTTCCTTAATCTCAAGAACAGAGTTAGATAGAGAAAAGTATGATGTACAGGAGCAAATCACTATTAATTTGAGGTGGAGAGAATATATTTTAAATGAAATAAATTAAAAATTGCAGGGCATTGTGACAATGTCACAATAATTGCTTGTTTATTTTATAACTTTTGATCTTATAATTTTTAGAGATTGAAATAAGCTTGTAAACTAAGAATTAACTATATAAATTTTTTTAGTTTATTAATTAAATAATTTTTCAAAAATATAAGATGAGTCACAAAGCAGGAACAGATGTAATTATTTGCATCACTTTCTGTTTGTCTTCATGTAATGTTATCATGATAATGATCATAACAAGTAAAAATTTATATGCATTAACAATTTTATATTTGTAATGTCTTGAATAAATTTCATAATTTCTATTTCAGTTATATATTTTGTCTTCATCTGACAAAGTGATGTAATATTTCCACATTAAATAAAATTTGTCAGTATGAATCCCATTCAAAATCATATCCCTAGTGTTTGAAAAAAAAAGTTAAGTTTTTATTTCAAATTTACAACATATTTTATTTGTAGACAATTCCATGTTTACTACTTTATTAGTTATTGTTTTGTGAGAATAGTAAATGTGGAATTGCTTATCAATTTTTAGATATATTAATGATAATGCTAATGAAAAGTATATAAATGGTTTTCCACAGCCTTAGAAATGTTAAGAACCACTGATATGGAGATAATTTAAATTACACTACATAAGGATATATTTGAAAAATGTTTAATTATATAACTAGAAAGTAATATTAAATCTTTAACATTATATTATAAAAGAAGCACAAAGCAGAATTCTGCTTTTTAGAACATTAGATCAAACTTTTCTTTGAAATGAGTTTGAAAAAATTATTTAAAATGATATTTTATTTTACATTAATTTATTTTTCCTGTATAGAATGAACATATTAACTTTTATGAAGATTCTATAGATAAATCTTCATTCAGTATAAGAAGAATGTTGTTTACTTAGAAAATGATTGTCCTTTTATAAACAAAATTTTAAGATACTTGAGTGATAAATGTATAGATCATTGACTTAAACAGATTTTATTTATTCTTTAATCTGTTATTGGTACACATTAGCAATTCTAATTAGTTTTAACAAATGGAATCTTTGTTCAATAAACTATCTATGTTCATGATTAAAATTTATTTAATCATGAACATTTTTATGCTTCTTCATGAAAAATCTATTAGCATATTATATAAAATATGTAAATGAAAATTTTATATAATAATTTTTTCATAAAATGTGTTTATAAACATTTCTATTTGGAATATTTGTTGTTTATATTAATTGTGAAGGATGAAATAAATAAATATTTTCTTATTTGATACATTTAAGTTGTTATTGCAAACATATAAACAGCGTTAGTTTATAAATCTTGTCCAGAAAAGAGATAGATAAATAATTTTTCTTAATGAAGAAAAAAATTAACCAGAATTTTAAATACAATAATAATGAAATTAAGTGTATTTAGAATTTTAATGATTCATATTTATTTCAGCTGTTTTTCAAATCAAATTCCTTTAATATATTCAAACCAATAATTAAATAGCTTTCAACTTTGTTAATTAAACAGTACATTTATTTATTTGTATTTTTTTATTTGAATATGATGCCACATTTCACCTATTTTTAAGATAAAATAAATTATTCTGTGTATAAATAAAATTTAATTATTTCAATTTACAAAAAATTTAAGAAAATTCATTAAAGTAGACAATACATAAGTGTCTTCTCATGTTCCTTCGCAGGCACACGAGGAAATTAAGTTCCATGTCAGAGTTGACCTTTCATTTGAGGATACTCGTCCACCTCGATATGTAAAACGTTAAAAACATCCCTCTTATGTATTGTCTACTTTATTGAATTTTCTTAAATTTTGTAAATTTATTTGACCTGGCAATTTTCATCAAAGTTAATTATTTCAAATTTAGATTTAAAATAGTCACTTATACAAGTGGTTGTTGTTTATGTAGAGATGTCCTCGGATCCAGTGTTTTTTTTAACATCCTCATGGACAAATAAACAAGAAAAAAATTCCTCGTAAATATTAGTTTATATATACATTTCTGTGTAAATTTAATGTATATTCAGAAACTTTTAATAAAATTTCTTAATTTAATTCATCAGACAAATTGTGATATTAAATTATCTGGACAGCTTATAAGAATATTGCTTATGTAATGAGAAAATTTTGCTAAATTATCAAATTTTTAATTAATTATTTATATAAATTTGCAAATTATATTTTAATTAATTTCAAAGTATATAATTTTTAATTATATAAAAACCAACTAAAATTGATGTTAAAGACCCATAAGATTGTAAATGAAGACAGAAATAGTTTTTTTTTCAAATTCTCTATCACTTTTGAAGAATATGATTACAAAATATTGTTGAAACTATCTTTAATATCTACTGACTAATGTAAACATTTTCTTATCAACTCAAACCAAATTAGTTCACATAAACATTTGTAAAGCACTTTGTACCGTCATTTTGACTTTTGTCACCAGTAAAAATATACTTTTGGTCCTCTTCTCTCAAAAGAACATGGACTTTTATAAAGTAACCACACTACTACTTGGTTTATGCTCTATGTTATGTTTTGTTGGATGTAAAGGTAAGAATTACTTTTGAAATTAAATTTAAATGGGATCCTAATAATGTAACAACATATATATTTTAGAAAATACGTTAAAAGGGCCTTGTACAGATTGCTATCAACTTCATGAGGCATGTACAGCATACATTCAAGCACAAGTCAATGAGGAAATGAGGGCAAGCCTGGTCTACATGAATATGGTTAGATTTACATTTTATGTTTTATATTGAAAAAGTTCAATTTGTAAATGAATTATAATAAAAATTCTACTGTTTCTTGTAAAAATATGAAACAGTAAAATTTTTAAAAATTATTTTCTCACATTTTAGACACACTGAAGCATACTGTGCATAAAATGTGAAAGAAGAGTTACACATTTTATGTGGTATATAGACAGTATATGAATAATGATGATATAGCTATGATATATATCAATAACATAACAAGAGGTACTGTATAATTTTGAATGGTTTTATAAAACTGTTTTAAACTATTATTAGGTTAGAATATAATACAAAAAACTATTATATTATGTAGATTATTACTGCTAGAGACAGATGTAAAGAATTGTATTACATACTAAAAACAAAAAATATTAAGTTAATTAACAAATTAGTTATTCTAATTATTTTTGAGCCATATTTTCAAAAAATGTTTTTAAATAATTTGTCAAACTATTTTTTACTATAAATAAACGCTTCAAATGTCCTCTGATAATTTAGAATAGTAAATGATTGCTTGTTGATGGAAAAACGAATATAATGCTCGAAGTTTACGTAAATGATAAGAAATCTATGTACAGTACGTTTATACATAATATATATCCAATTTAGAACGAATAATTCAATTTAATACTGTTTAAAAAGGAATTAAAATAATATAAATGCTTAAAAAATACAAAGAATTAGCATTAATTAAGACAATTTTCTAGAGAGAGAGAACAGCATTTAATATGCGACCATCAAAAGGCGAGTGGATAAACCATTAAACATTGGTAATCCCGAGTTCCCGCCTAACCAAACGGCTCAACTCGTGGAGTTTTCTGTTTTTTTTTTTTTTTTTTTTTTGGTTTTTTTTCACGTGTCTAACATTTAACTAGAAAAGGTTTCTCAAGAAAAAAGTCGTTCTGAGATGAATCGCCCTCATTCCATCAAACAAAACGTATTCACAAATACAGGCATTCTTAAAAATGTATACGATAGTCTAGCAATAGAGTTGCGTGTTATAAAATCAATTCCTTCCCTACAGAGCTAAAAGAAAAATATCCCATATTAAGATCAGAAAGTGTAATTTTTTACAGCGAGTACATTATAGTGATTAAAATATTTTTACAAATGATTTTTGGTGCTACCGAAAGTAAAACTGACAGAAAGCACGGCTGCGTGATAGCTCCAAATTTTTGCTAAGTGAAAATGAAGTGCGAATTCGCCTTACAAAAGTGAGGATCACCTCTAGTAATTTTTGAATCGGTTTTTTAAAATATAAGAATTTTTAACTATAAAAATTTCAAGAGAACAAAACGTTACTCTAAGTCTATAGTATATAGTAAATTATGATATATAAAAATGTTTTAAATTAATTTCTCTATCATATTTTGCAATACAGTATATGAATATCTGTTGATTCCAATGATAGCTTTCACATAATGTCTTATCTATGTGCGAGTTATTCTTGAATAAATAAATACAAAATCTTAGAAAATCCGAAAAATACAAAGAGAGATGACCAGGCTTTGGACGGATTCAGGAGAATTATTTAAAAATGTGATTGATTTTAGTTAATTATATTCTATAGTTAAAGTATGAGTTGAATGAACCTAATGCTTGTTAACTTGTTCTTAATAGTAATTAAACTTTATCATCTCAATGTAAATATTTATATTAATGTAATTACGTTACATTGAAAGATAGTTATCAAACTTTTCTCACAACTATATTATTAAATCATGCATTCCATCTCTTGTGAATTAGAATTTTTTCAAATAACTTCTGATTAAAGTATGTTGTTATTTAGGCTGGCCATTTTGATAAAAATTCAATTGCGAGAAAAGGTTTCGCTAGACTTTTCAAAAAGAGTTCGTGGGAAGAAAAGGAGCATGCCGAAAAGTTAATTTCATATTTAAATAAGAGGGGATCGGAAATGGACGTGCTCAACGTTACCGTAAGTATCTTAAGTTGTGTTCATTCTAATTATTTCATTATTTTCTTTATAAATATATAAAGTTTGAAGAACAATTTGTCGTGATTGCCTAAAAATAATTTTTTAAACTTTGTATCTAATTCTACGTTTAAAGTTGGATTAGAATCCTGTTTAATTCTTCTATTAATGAACGGTTCAGAAACTCGAGTTCGTTAATTTTCTGCGACTTCAAAAATTCGTAGAAAATTAAGGAATTCGATTTTAAAAGTTCCGAACCGTTCGTTAATAGAAAAATTAATTAGAATTCTATTGCAAAATACTGTTTTATTTTATCTTCTACCGTTTTCGAGAATTTTGGAAAAGGAGATCGCATGCATAAACCAAAGAATTTACAATCAGCGGTAACAACCCGATCATAACGATAGTGAAATTGAGAATATCAAATTTATTATACTAATTTTATGATTAAAATTTTGATAATTTTCTCAAAACACATTTCAATAAAATTAAATTTGATTTAAAATTAATATTTTCAGATGCCCAAACAAGCTACATGGTCAAATGCCCGTTTCGCTTTGGAAGATGCCATTGCCTTAGAAATGGAATTGAATGATAAGCTTCATGCACTTCACAGCAATGCAGAAAAGAAATGCAAAGATGCGCACGTAATTACATTTTTAAATATAACTTAAAAATTATCAATTTTAATGTTCATTTTCTTGAGGTTTTTATTTATTTATTTATTTATTTTCAGTTAACCCACTTTTTAGAAGAGCATTATCTTGAAGAACAAGTTCAATCCATCGACAAGCTAACTCGTTACAAGTCCATACTAATAGCTATGGTCGGAGGAATGGGAGAATATCTTTTAGATCGCGAACTCCAAGAAGAATATAGTGAAATGTAAATACCAGATGGAAAAAAATAAATATTACGTTATTGTTTCATTATTATTTATTACTTAAATTTGAAAATAAAAGAAAAAATAATAATAAAATTTATGTTAAATGCGCCATCTATTGCACAGATAGAGAAGTAACAGATTTGTGCGATAGATGGCATTATGTAAAAAATTATATACAGTACATATTTTTAGTATTATTATATATTAGAAAGTTTAAAAAATTTTAAAGTTAAAATAACCATTACTAATACATAATTTTCATTTTTTTTTAAATATTTTTGAATAAAATATAATTAAATTTTTAAAATTAAAAACTGATTTTATTATAAATAATAATAATGATTTTATAATAAATAATAATAATTTATGTATCAATCAACATTTATTTTGTAATGATAAATAAACGTTTTATGATATCATTATTAAAATAAATTTTTAATAGTGTGATTTTTATTATATAGATGGCAGCACAAAGCGGTTAAACTTTTTTAAATTATTAAGTTTNTAAATTTAAATGTATATATATATATAATATTTTTAATAAAAGATGGCGCTTATAAATTCTAAAATTTTAATTTTTTTATAAAGAAATTTTGCATAGACATCGAAAAAAAATTTTTTTTTCCGGGTTAACCGCTCTCGCTCGAGTTATCAAATTTTACGAGTTAAAGTTTTGAAGATATTTTCCAAGTCAAATATTTACTTTAGCCGTTATCAGTAGTTGAGAGAATTGTGGAATTCGTTGCAGGAACTTCTAGGTCAGAAGGCCTCTTGTCCTACCTTGAACACTTAGTCATTCGTTTTTAAACACCTTCAACCGTAAAAAAAAAAAAAATGTAAAAGTATTTAAGAAATTAAATGGTTCCTTTTTAATAATTTAAAGTCTCGAGAATATTTTAAATGTAATTTATGTTGCACTATGCAAATTAAGTCTGCAAGCGCACGTAAATTATAACTAACGAGAGAACTTTCTTCATAAATTTAGCCTCTAAATTGCTCCATATAATTTATGTCTGTGACTTTATATATTAATTTAAATTACAGAAGTCTGCGTTTGCTTAAAATTTAATTTTATAAAAATATAAAGTGTGGAGATTCCTCAAATTTCGATGGATTAAATGTGTCAAAAGTCTTATTTATCTTCAGTAATTGAGCGTTTAAATTCATGATTGCGTTTATTTTGGCTTTTTTTTTTTTTTCGCTACAAAGGCATTCATATACTTTACACGAGATTATGTGAAGTATATGAATTCCCCTATGTTGAAGTATTTGCATTTATTTGAATCGCATCTCCTATGTCACCATCTGAAGAATTTATACCTGTTTGAATGGATCTATCTGAGAAATTAACGCTTTCTGAATGGGTGTAACGAGTGATAGTTCGTGTATAAAAGAATCATTTTATGATGATGCTCAAAAGCCATAACAATTAAAGATCACACAAGAGAGTAGGAGTGGATTCTTCTTTGATCCACTATTCATACAAAGATTTAACGATCTGAATAGATCGGAGGGGATCGTATGAATGACACAAGACTTATTTGAAGATTTAACGGGCATATTATCTACAATTAACTCATGATTCATCCATCCCGAGTCGGGAGTTCAAGTTTCTTAAAATGTTTTCGGCCATGTTGAATATCTGGATATATAACTTTACATTTCTAAAATATTAAATGATTTAAACATTATAAATGAGCGGTATTGGCTTTCTAAATGACCTTAATTTTTAATTGCCGTATTCAAAATCTTAAAAGTTTAAATTCTTAAACAAGGGTTTATTTAAAGAGTCAAATGTGGTGCAAAGTGCGTGATGTCAGAGATTAAGCCGAGTAACATTTGTGTGTCCCATTTATTTGAGGCAATTTCATAAATTCTGTAATTATCCCTCAACTAGAACAAATTAACTGTCCGAAAATGAGTTTCCAAGAAACATTTAACACGTTAAAGAGCCTTTAACATTTGTAACAAACTCGAGTCCAGTTATATTTTTGTACTGGTTTTGATAAATGATGGCGTCAGAAAATTGTATTTAATATGTCTTATTAACAATTTTAATTAACTAAATTAATTGTTTATATTTAATGGAGTGTAATCTGTTATTGTAAAAAAAAAAAGTTTAAAGACGTTTGAACGTGTTAATTAATTCTTTAACACGGGGTGGATTTACAAGTCGTCTATATTATGTGTGTTACGTCATTTACCGTGTCAATTGTGCCGACTTTTGTAGACGCGATAGCAACAGTTAGTTTCGAGTCACGTGATCGGCAAGGCGAGGGTGGATGTTGTGGTTCGAGAGAAGCAAAACACAGATGGTGAGTAAAGACTTCAGATATAATCATATTTCATTCGTTTTTATTGAATATCCACTTGCCTCTTATAATTGGAAGGTTGCATTGTTTCAATTGTTTAACATAGCATTGAACTTGGTTTATTTTAATACGAGTTTTTTACATCGTGAGTTTATTTTTATCGTTTCTAACTCGTCTTGGTGTTTAGTAAATTTTAAGAACGATAACAATTCAATTGTTTTTTTTTGTCTTATTTTTTAATATCTCTAACATTCATTCGAGTTCCATTTTCAGGCCAAATCTTTAAATTTTGAATAATTTTTATAAGAATTCCTTACTGTTTTTATATTCTTGAACTATTTTTATTTTGTTTTTCTCAAAACTTTACGTATTAAATTAATATAAATTTATTTATTTTTTAACCTTTTAATTGTGTATCATCTTCACTCCCGCATCGCACGTCGCGTAGATTTAGCTTAAAAAATAATAAAGAAATAAATAAAAGCGTTCACTTTCAATGCCATTATTCAAATAATAAATTAAATTATACAAATTTACAAATGACAGATTAATTTAATTATATATTTAACAGTTTCGAAAGATTTAAACACGTGGTTAAAGTTTCTTCGCATTGAAGTTTGTTGACTCTCTGAACTTTACACGTAATTAATTTTTAATTTTATACAATAAAAATATACTATAAAATATATTTAAAACATAAATATTGTAAAATAAATTTAAATCTTTTAAAAATTCTATCGTATAAGAGGATATCCCGATTGATTTTCTTTGTGACCGAAGAAAAGATAATCAACTTAATTCCTGTAAAATATTCCACTTGAGATCTTATAAATGATTTTAATTAATTTTATATTTTATAAAATATGTTTATTTTTTTAAAAAAAATTAATTTAATAATTGATAAAATAAACAAACTTTATGATTAATTAATTAATTTTATTATTAAAAAAAATCAGGAATTTCATAATTTATATTAATGAAAATTAAATAATTAATGCATTTAATTATAATTTAATATTTGGATTACTCAAATTACTTATTCGAGTTTTGCAAACGTACAAAATTCGGTTTGCAAAATCAAAAATTGATTTTTTATATTAAATTTTGCTTAAAGTCAACGGCAAAAATTTATACAGTAGACCCCTCTATAACACTATAGATAATTTCGTGTTATATGAATTCCATGTTATACGAGTCATTTAAATTTTATAAATACATGTGTCGGGCTGTGAACGGCTCACATATTTGTAAAAACTAAGTGACTCGTACAACATGGAATTCATATAACACTGAATTACCTACAGTGTTATAGGGGGAGTCTACTGTATTATTCTAGATTCAAAATTCAAGAAATGAACAGTTAAAAATTGAAAAAATATTGGCCAAAATGTTGTTAAATATCATATTTTTCTATAATATATTAAGTTGGGGTCGAGCTCTTTCTCTTAATCTTGTGCTATGGAAATTACAAAAATGTGTGTAAAGAATTGAATACATTTTCTAAATATCATTTAAACATTCGAATGTATATTTAAACATTTTAAACCACGTATGTAGCTTATCTTATAATAATGGTTTTTATTACTTTAAACAAACTTACTAAATTTGACAGAGGGGGGGATGAAAGTGTGGACGATCTTGCACCTCGGTCCTTATCTAAAGCGGTCGTTTGCAAGCGAGGACGGTGAGTTTATTTGTTTATGTAAGAAGGGTCTGTGTGGCCGTCAAGTAGAGCCAAGTGGCAGAAAATGTGCTCAACTCGGGATCGCATTACTTCAAGTAGATAGCCACTCTCGGTTTGTTTAGGAATGTTGCGGATCAAACAACTGCTTGGAATTTTGATCATCTTCCCGCTCGTGCTCCCTTCTACAGCTTCCTACTCTTCTCTTCTTCCTAACTCTATCATTTTAAACGCTAATTTACATCCCTTCCTTCAAAAAAACTACGTTACCCAATCCGTTCGGAGGGTGATTTAACGATTTAAAAAATGATCCTTGTCTAATTCGAAATATTCAAAGTTTGATTAACTCTGCGGTAGGCAACTATGAATATATATTTTATAGAAAATCTCTTAGTTTTTTTGTGTTTTTTTTCTCAAGTGCCAGGTTAAGTGTAGCCACTTAAATGTCTAGCGAAAGCGACTTCTAGACGAGGGAATATCAAATGTCAGAAAGAAGTCGAAGGTCTCGACACTGAGGTGAATATGAAGTAGAGCAAAATTAAAAAAATGGTCTAAAAAAATATGCAGTTCGTGATCCAAAGCCAAGTTGGAATTTAAAGTGATTATTTTAATTTAATTATTATTACATATATAAATATTTTTTAAGGAAATAAATTATTTATAATGAGTAGTATACGCTAAATCAAATTCAACTCTGATTTTATTTTTGCTATAAAACTATTTTAAAAAATAATCGTTGTAAATATTATTCTGCAATTCTGCATATTGCTGTTTGTGTAAATTAATATAAATTTATAAATAAACGTGAGAGTAGACTGTTAAAAATCGAAATAAATGGTGATTTCAGCAGATCAAAGAATAGAAAAATCAATGCATACTTTGTGGTTCATTTACATTCGGATCGGGACAATTTACTAAAGTACCAATAATACAAAGAGTAAATATTTGACCTTTGGATGAAGTCTGAAAGTGTTACGAAAGATTAGCAACGTGTAAATTAGAAATTTGTCACTATTTAAGGCATTAATCAATGGTTAATCAAGAATATCCACAGGAATTCCAAGAAAAGACAGCTACCAGAAAGCACACCTTATATTTTTGAGAGATGCTGGCCCAGATCTGTCCAGAATACTATAAATCAACAATACAGATAATCTTAAAAAGATCGCCAACCCCTCTTTAACGCTTGGAAGGCGTTTTACAAAGGATGGCCAAAGTGGGTGGCCATCTACTTTAAATGCCTAATAAATACGTCACATCTGGCATTAGTAATGGAAATCTCTAGTGGATAATTTTGCAATTTGTTTAAACAAGCCCCGAAAGAAGTCATGAGTGTTAAATAAAACAGTTTATGTTGATGAACGTGTTGTGTTTCCAGGAGTTAAATGCCGGTTTCGGCACATCATTAACATTATCTGATTATCCTTATCAACAAGTCGCAACTATTCTTTTTAGAAAGCAGATGTCCTCTTAGAGGTGGTCTGTCCACTATACTGATAGGAACAACTCTCTTATCGTTCCTACGACATTATGATTGTCGCTGGAACAATTTCCAGAACTATATTGTAATTGACTGCATCAGTTACTCTTGTTGTCGCCTATTTTCGAGCTTATTTATCAGAATATTTGCTGTGGAATTGATAATTCTTGACTCTATCTACCGTAAAAATAATTTATGGGAATTTTTCTCCATTACATTACATGTTATTTGTTATATTCCTCAATATTTAATGTGAAAAAATTCGAGAGTTTTAATGCAATTTATATTGGAAAACTCTTAAAATTCTGTAGATATATATAAAAACTTAGGTAGTTAATGGCTAATAATTTTAGATAATTATCTGGTGTTTCTGGATGTTAATGAGAAGGAGAAAAGCACGTATGCTCCAAATATATAATTTTTTTTTTCTAAAGAAATATCCTGAAAAATGTATGAAGAGGGGGAGAGATCGAATGCATTCGAGCAAATTATTTAGACACAGGAAACACTGTACGTGTACCCCCTTTAATGAATTTAAAAGAATGCAAGTGAACAAGCAACTTACAACACGTAATATTTCTTTTAAGTGTAACTATTTGTAATAAAAACTATATTTTCTTACCAATAAATAAATAATTAACAAATTTATATTCTAAAATTAGAAAAAAAATAATCGAAAATATTCAATATGATCATTTTAAATATTGTAACAAAATTGGTTAGAATTTTAGTAGGAAGTTCTTTCTATTATAGAGGTTAGTCGAGACGTTATTTAGCTTATAGGCGAGTGGATAGGAAACACAAATGATTTTCTATCACGATTTTACCACCCACTGGTGCCTCATCATTTAAAGATCATAGTTTATCCAGGAGTATGAGGTCTGTCACGCTACAAGGACTCGAACTCCATCCATCGTTAATCATTACTTAAAACTGTATAAACTCATTTAAAAAAACAATAATAATAGTTTTTAAATACGAAATTTTAAGCAAATTTAAACAAAGAATTTATTATTTAAAATTATGACAATATTCTGAATATTTAAAAAAAAAAATTATTTCTAAGATATTAATGCAAATTTAAATTTTAACAGTTTAAACGGAAATTTTAATGATTCAATTCGGTTTAAAAGAAGAAAAAAGTGCTCAAACATTCAAACGCACGGCAATGCAGGTACTTCAACATTAGATATGTTATCGAGAAACAAACACTTTTTGTTATCTGTTAACTTATATCAAACTATTAAATAAAATAAAACTATAAATGATAAAATTCGGTTCCTCTGATCTACAAAAAAAAGAACAAATTTTATTAAGTTTTAATTGAAAAACATTACATTAAGCAATAATACGTTGAAAGTATTCATTAATCTTTAACATTTTATAGAGAAAAAAATCTGTTATTAAATCATCATTATTTTATAACTAAAGCTAAATTATCGTTTGAAATATCTAAATTAATGACTTTTTAAAAGATTATTTTAATTTTTCATTAGTTTACTTTGATTTTAAATTCGAATTTTATCCTGTAGAATGAGAGAGAATCTTATTTATTTATTTATTTTATTTTTTTGTGATAATTAATGAAAGATTTGACTGGTAAATCAAACCTTAAAGTTATGAATCGTGTTTAAAAAAATTGACCTTTGACGCTAGGTTAAAGGTCATGCAGGTTATAAAGAAGTAGAGAACATTTATGAAAGGTTCTCCATTACAAAATTGTTAAAAAAATAAGTATGAAATCTCTTTGTTTTTTGTATTTTTGGATGCTAAAATTTATAATTTTAAGTAATAATTTATTATAAATAATTAAATTTGTTTAAAATGATCGATTTAATTTCAGATTAAGTCGTATTTAACGATACAAAGATTTAACATATATATGTAAATATACATTTAATATATTAAAAAAATTATGTATAAATTTAAATAATTTTTAAAATTTTAATCTTTANGCGGTACCCCCGGTGTCAAGCTCACCCAGCTTCGCTGTCATCGTCACCGTGGTTTGACGTAACGTGACCCCGTATCTTTGCGGTAATACACTGACATCTCACTTACACTCGGATCCTCCCACGCTCCGGGACACGTACCATAATCCTCACCCGTTCTATCAGCACCGAAGCTTCTTAAACGTTCCGCAGAAATGCCCCCTTTTCTTCTATACTACCCCATTTGGCACCTCTGGGCCCATTCCCCAGGCTACCTGCTAATTTTAACACTCATAAGGTGCACGCGCACACCGACGCCCTGGGTGTTAAGGTATTTTGGAGAAAGCCGAGCAATTCATCTTCTGTATAATTTAAGCGGTACCCGATAGTGGGCCAGTCAGATTGGGACATACCGGGAATCCAATAGAGGTCACCTTGGTGAACCATTGGATGGGACTCAGGTGACAGGCAGTTTAGTGTTTGTGTAGACGAGACGAGTGCAACAATCAAATCTTTTCTTGTTGACACAAGATTACGAAACTTGGAGCCTCCATAATATATATATTTTTTTAATCAGTTCTGTAGATTTATTGAGGAAGTTGTTTTTTTTAAATTGACCAATCAGTTTAACGAGTATATATTTTAGAAGATCAAAGAAACTTAATTATCATAATTGGCACAAGAACTTTCTCTATCTCTCTTCGTTCCTTTCCTTTCCAACAAGATTACTTTACATATGATTTATCTTTTAGCATAATTCATATAATAATTCAAGAAAAAAAAAAAACATTATACAAAATATTACATAAATAAAAATTCATTTTACAATGTAAAACTTACTTTCTACATTGTATAATTAATGTATAAAATATTTAATTTAGCATCACATGACTCTCTCTATCTCTCTCAACTCAAAGTTTAGACTAAACAAATTATTGTATCTGTAATTAAATTTAAGAGGAAAGTATCGCGAATATGTTTATTTGTTAATGTAGGTTATTTTCTATCTACAAAGGGGTCAAAAGACTGATTGTAGACCTCTAGACCTTTATAAAATAAATAAATACTTATATAATGTATGAATTTCCACTTATTGCAATAGCTATAAAGGAGAAAAAAACGAGTTTTTTTTAATAGAATTTTTAATTTTAGGACTAAAATAATAATAAATAAGAATTTTTATTTACTTTAGCAATTTATAAATCAATTAAATTAAATTTATGAGTAATGAAACAGATTAAAGAACAGTGTAGACATAACTACAATAATTTGAAAAGTACACAATGTTCTTCAATAATTTTAATTAAAATGATTATTTTTAATTAAATACAAATGAAACTAGGTCTTAAAATAAATATTTAATACTTAATAACTTTTAAATATTGAAAATTATTGATTTAAAAAGATGTATTCGTGAACAAAAAGTAAAAGATAATAATGGAAGAATAAGTGCGAAAAGTTATGATATTTATTAAAAATATATATAAAATTTTGTACTAGAGTCCGTAAGAAAAAAATCATGTTAAATATTTATACAGATTTTCTATTTNGGCGATGACACTTAGAGAATTAGTTTTGGGCGTTTCGCCTCATTATCCATTAACAAAAATTGCAATGAGTGTAAGTTATCCTAATTTGTACTCGTAATAAAACAAGAATAAAATGATTAAATTTAATAAAATAACTCAAAATTATAATTGGAAATTTGGCAATTTTCATAGAGAATAATCTCATAAAATTTGGAGCTGTTAGATTTTACAAACACTAAAAGTAATACAGAAACATTAACTAAAAAGTTCGCAAATTCTAAGATGTTTGCATATAAAACCCTATAAAAGTTTTTGTATTTTTTACATTTTACAAATTTCAGGAAATAAATTTTAGAAAGAGAAAAAAAAGGCAGTAATTAAACATAATAAAAGTTAAATATTCGAAAGAAGAATTTTAAAAATCGATTAAACAAATATTTCATTTAATCCTGAGCACCTGTCGGATTTGTCTATTCATCAGCAACCTGTCGCTCGTTTCTTATATCAGAAAGACCGACCTGTCATCCTAGACAGACATCACTAATTAAGTAATGGTTAACACAGAAAAAAATTCTGTACTAGAAAAATAACGGTCACAGAAGATGTGATTCAACCTGCGTGAAAGGACCAGATACAAGGAATTTTGTTAGTCTAGCGTATAATGTCATTTCCTTGGAAAAATCACCCCTCTGTTGCTCCCCTATGCTGTTGACAGCTTGATATTCTTTTAGAAGTAACCCAGCAATGCGAACTAGAGCTAGCAAATATCATAAAATTCTTGTCCAAAAATATTTCTCACTATCATATCGAATGAACTATGTCAAAGATGGTTCATCCTGACTTCCCTGACAAGTTGCCGACATTTTAGAAGATTTATAACTTAGAAAATTTATTTTACCTAGTAAAATTATTATAGAATTTGTTAGAATTTATTTTATAACATTATAAAGTTATTAGAAATTCTTTTGCTTCAACGTAAAGCGTTTTAAATTATGTTCATTTGGATACAATCCAAATTAACATAACGTTGTTGGGATCAGGAAAGGCTTGTAAATTTGCTTATATTTCTTGTAAAAGTTGTATTATCTTTTTCTAATTGCGTTTTTTTTTTTCTTTGCTTTTCACTCCTAAAACTTTGATAATTTAATCATTTCTGCAATTTTTAAAATTTGTAACTGTAAGAAAACTTGTGCAAAGTTCTTCAAGAATCAAGTTCACACAAGTTTGCACTCCTTAGATTTTTTGTAAAATCTAAGGAGTGCAAAGTTGTAAAATTTACACTCCTTGTTTTGTAGGAGCCATTAAATATAACAAGTACATCGATCCTCTTCAAACAGTACGTCGAGCGACGGGGTGACCTTAAAACCAGAGTCAGACGTGACTTTCGGAGGAATATTTTTGAATGATCATGTCCAATTATCAAATTGTGAAAGGTGAATTGGTACGAGCGACATTTGGAACGAACGAGGCCATGCAGGGAACGTGGAGGCATGCACCTGTCAGGGGCCGAACGAAGGTTAATGTCTCCACCAGCGGCGGTGGTCCACATAACTTAGCGGTACCCCCGGTGTCAAGCTCACCCAGCTTCGCTGTCATCGTCACCGTGGTTTGACGTAACGTGACCCCGTATCTTTGCGGTAATACACTGACATCTCACTTACACTCGGATCCTCCCACGCTCCGGGACACGTACCATAATCCTCACCCGTTCTATCAGCACCGAAGCTTCTTAAACGTTCCGCAGAAATGCCCCCTTTTCTTCTATACTACCCCATTTGGCACCTCTGGGCCCATTCCCCAGGCTACCTGCTAATTTTAACACTCATAAGGTGCACGCGCACACCGACGCCCTGGGTGTTAAGGTATTTTGGAGAAAGCCGAGCAATTCATCTTCTGTATAATTTAAGCGGTACCCGATAGTGGGCCAGTCAGATTGGGACATACCGGGAATCCAATAGAGGTCACCTTGGTGAACCATTGGATGGGACTCAGGTGACAGGCAGTTTAGTGTTTGTGTAGACGAGACGAGTGCAACAATCAAATCTTTTCTTGTTGACACAAGATTACGAAACTTGGAGCCTCCACTCGTTTCGATAGCGCGTGAGAAAAGGGTGCTCGTCTATTATTTTACATCTTATCTGCTGTAAATAAGTACGGTTCGATCGTTTTACAGCAACAGGTAAGATATTTTATTAGTTTAAAGTTACATTCTGGTTTTATCGAGTGAAGGTAGAGGTGATAGACATCCAAAATTTCTGGAATGTCAGCCAGCCCTTCGACCCTCCCGGCAAAAAAGACCAACCCAGACTAGTCCAGTTTCTAGAGATAACTGTCAGCATATTGTCCTGTACATTATGAGATATTATTTTTCATTTCTTTATCCGCTTTTCTTACATCCGAAATTATTTGCACTTATTTTATACGTTTCGATTGTAAAATTACTGCTAAAATTTAATACTTTTTAATAAATTAAATCCAAAACTGATCAAATTTGTAAATAATTTTAAAAATTACTTTATTTATTTTTTATTCGCAAAATTGTTTAAGTATTTTGTAATTTCTCAGAATGAAATTTAAAATATAAACAAAACAATTTTTTAGAGTCATTGCATTAAGTAACATTACAATTAATGCATTTTATACGTACAAATCATCTATAGTTTAAGGTATTATTGCACATTTTACAATTATTTTTAGTATAATTTTAAAATATTACTTGTAATCGATAGCTAAAATATATTGTTATAGTAATACTTTATGTAGATATAATAAATTAACGTTATTTCTGTAGTGTTTCTGTGTGCCAATTCCTCGTGCTATTCAAGTTTAATCCCTTAAAAATCCTTAAAATATACCCTAGAATGCTAGAACGCTTTGTAAAAGTTAACATGCCAAGTCTGTGATCGAGATAATTCTTGTAATAGAAAAACTTGATCAATCACTTGACAAAAGTTGACATTTTTAAGAAAGGCTCTTGTTTAAAGTAATTACACGAAAATGCTTGACGTCACACAGATGAAATCGAACCCTCCAGAAGATTCGAAATGAAAATTGTTTGAACGTCATCGAATAAGAGTGTATTGTTCGACAACTAATAACAATAAACAGATAATATATTGTTTAAATTTTGAATAAAATAGTATTGTGACGTCGTTTGACGTCATAAGTAGTAAGTTTTTGAGGTTTCGTCGAATCAATAGTGAAAGAACATTTGTTTTTATTATTGTTCCTTGTTCAGAAACAAAAAATTAACATATATAGAGTTTTCTTTGTAAATTTCTGTCAAGTATTCGTCAAGTAATGAATAAAGAATTAGTATTTTATAACTGATAAATGTGGCATTTTTTATATGATTTTAAGTGCTTTTTTTTACATCACAGTAAATTGTGAGTATAAAGAAAGGAAAAATTTAAATTTTATTTGCTATAAATGCAGAAGAAATTAGTGTATGTGAAGAATGTATAAAGAAAATACAGTAAATAAAGCAACAGAATTGCAAGAATGTGTACAGTAGATGTACAAAGTAAAGCGAGCAATGCAAAGAATCTGTTAAGTAGTAAGGAAGTGAAAACAGAGAATAATGATACAGAGAGTTGGTACAAAGATGTATACAGTGAGTGATGTAATAACAAGAAGAATATAAAGCATCCAAAGTAAGGAGTAGAGCTTTGCTTTACGTCATCCTAAAAGTAAACGTTTAGGGGGTGCGAATACGATCTTCTAACGTTTAAATCCGTGTGTTGTTGCATTGTATCGATCAGATAGACGTCCCATAGACAGAAAAACATCTGTCGACACATTGTCCTACTTGGGAAACAGGTACGTCATCAAAGAAGCCGACATTCAGGACGACAGTCTTGTCTCCTCTAAGCCCTCTTCTCATTGGACGTTGGCTTCACGTGACGAGCACATAAAGCCGTCTCCAGACTGTTGTGTTCATTGAGAACACATAACATCCGGGCCTCTCAACTTCCATCCCGTCTCAACACACGTGCTTCGAAATTCGGGACTGTGCAGGTGAGAATCATCTGGTGGGAACTTCCGGCGTCTGGCTGAATACCTGTTGTAAGAACTGTGTTACCGGTAAGGTCCTCTCGTTCTTAAGTAATTAATAATACCGAATTGAAATTGCTCACTCCATGAATTATTCAAGATGTTGCCTCAGGTGACGAGAAGTCACTTCTCGTTCGGGATGTAAGGGCGCTTGCAATTCTATAACTTTTGTGTGAAAGGATTTTTTTCAATTTATTTCAAATATTCTTTCTTGCACAGGTTTTTCTTACAATAGAATCATTTTGTATGAATTTTTTTTTATTAATTTTATGACATTTTTTTAAAAAATTCTTATAGCGCTTTTGCGTTTTATAAATATTTTATAAGATTGCTAATCTTGGAATGAATTAAGAGCTTCAAATTCTTGCTAAAGGTAACACCCTTATTAAGTGCAAATTCTTTATTCGAATTGTTAATTATATAAGAATTATTTACACTTTAACTATTGAATTTTTAAGATTAATTATGTAGAATATTTATGCATTTATCGCTCGATACTTACATAATTGACGCTTAAGGTAAAACACTCCATTTTTATTACTTTTTTGAACTTTATAAAATGTCAAAAAATCCCTCTTTTGGTCTGGAAAATATTACTTTCCTGTCATTAAAATTTAATTTTTTACATTTTTTGGTTAATGTTTTCGGAATTCTTTCACCTTCACTCGACTAGGCGGAGAGTAAATACATTTTGAATGAGTCGGGCGTAGCCAAGCTACTGACGGAGACTGAAGGTCAAAGGTCCTACTGTTGGTACAGAGGACCGTGAGAACAGAAATTGAAATGAAAAATTTGATCCGCATTTTTGTATAACAGTTCCGAAAGCATCATGTTAGAAACAAATTAATCAATATGGCAGCCTTTTTTTTCTTCTTCTTCTTCCTCCTCCCTAAGCATCTTCACATAAAAATTTATTTATTTACATAAAATGATGTGTGATAAACATTCCCTCGTGTCAGTTTATAAAATTATAATTCATTCGAGCTTGATAGATATCTCTTAATAGTATTTTTTTTTTCTTTTTTTTCGGATAAAGCCAGCGACTTATGCTGTTTTTTTCCATTATTTCTAAAAAAGCAATCGAAGCAGGTAGGGCGACAAATCGTTTTTTTTTTTTATTTTTTGTCCTCTTTATGCATTTCCACTAAGTAGTGGGTGGTTCTGACACACTAAGTGATCGAGGAACTTTCATCTCCCGCTCTGTGTGGGGTATGCTTCATCAAATTTATGTGGAATCCCTACATAGTGTGCCAATGACAGAATTGCATAAAACTAAAATTGCAAAAAAGAAAAAAAAAATCAACAGCAGAATTTATTCTTATTCTTACATAAATTCATTTACTTTATTTCTAGAAAATTTAACTTAAAATTGCTTTAAAATTCTTCCTTTTTTAAACAATTTAACGATTTATTAATAAAAAATTTCTATATTTTTTAAAGAATAGACTGAAAATTATTTTATTATAATTAAATCTATTAAAACTATTACAATGTTTTTAATCCTGTTTAAAAATTCGCATTTAAATTATACAATAATCTGTTGGAATGATTAACGATATAAACTATAAAATACATTAATGGCTAATTCGGTTCATAAACGTTAAATTTACGACTAGAAAAGGGCAGGTTTTAAAAATTTGAAAGGTGTAAGTCGCCATGTTTGGTCGAGAAATGCAAACTTGTGTTTTGTATTTTTTGAAGATTCCAACAACTTGTAATAGAAAACTGCAGCAAGTAATGTAAAAGTTTGACTTACAATAAGCGGAAGAGCACAATGAAAAGGGTGGGTATATTTAGATCTGCAGGAAGGGGAGACAACTCTGTTTCGGGAAGAGCACAATTATTCCTTCCCGATTTACTATTCCTTTCTTATGTTCCATAATAGACTCATCCTTTCTGGTCTAAGTTTATAGTTCATATATCTTTCTCTCCCTCGTCGACTGCATCAATCTCTTTGTAGCACAGAACTATGTCCTAAGATTGTTTTACAGGCCATTGACACGAATTCTGTACCTTCAAAGCATTTCACACTGCCGCTGTCAAATAGAATGACATAAGAAGAAACTATTTTACATCCACTTTCTATTAGAAATTCCAAAATTTTATCCTTTCTTCGTTCAGCGTACACCAAAAAAAAAAAACAAAAAATATTATTCTTATGGTTCATTAAGTGCAATAATATTCCCTTCACGTCATGCAATAGCTAAATGCACATTTAATACCGAAAATAATTGAGATTTCCCATTTTTCCTCAATAGAAAAGTTAACTTTGCTTTCAAATAATTTAGTTCTTAATGGATTTTTATGGAAGTCTCTTCGACTATAAAAATCTGGATGTTTGGGTTTTCCGGATGATGTCAAAACTTAAATTTTAACCATGACCTATTGGAAATGTATGGCATTCTCGCTTAGACAGATTTATGGATTGTTTAGATGCCGAATGCAAGCAAGATGAAAGGTTAAAATGCAAAAAAAAAAAGAAAAAAAGAAATACACTACAAAGATCTGAAGCTGTTCTTAGATGTTCCTTGGACGAAAATAGACACCTTTCTGAGTAATTCCACAATCTTTTTGCATGATTTTACATTTGTTTATTCTTTAGATTTTTTACAGATTTGTTTTAAATCTCACGTCTTAGCTATTTTAATTTTTTACAATTTTTTTTTATATTATTCGTTACGCTTATTCTAATGAATATTTTCCAGAATTTCTTTCTTCATATTTCGTGTCATTTATAAAAACAATTAAATGGAAAAGTTTAAAAAAATATCAAAAAGATTAAAATAAAATATTATTTTATTTATTTATGTATTTTCTTCTTATGATTTAAAATGAATAAAATAAGAGTTTTTTTTTAAAAAAAAAACTATAAAATGTTTTATATAAGTTTTTAAAAACACTTTAGAAACTTTTTAGAAATTTGTAATTTATTTTATAATTTTTTTATCAGTTTAAATAATTTTATAACTAAAATATTTTCGATTTCTTTTTTCTTTTTAGGTCTAATTTTCAAAATGTCCGTCTCCGTTCTCGTATTAAGTATATTTATTTTCAATACGGGATTTGCAGAAGAATTTTTCGAGCTAAGAAACAGAAAAGACAATGTCCAATATCGAGTTATTCACGACAGAAATATCGTAACTTCTACGGAAAAAGCTCAGGTGAAATTTTTATATTTAATTAATTTGTTTATAAATTTTATCAATTTATATATAAAATAACTGTAGAGAAACTCTTAAAATTTATAAAATTAGATGTTCTAAATCATCAAGTACGTGGAGAATGTCATAGACATCATTATTTTTCTAAGAATTATATGAAAAGTCTGGTTTCATTATCAAAATTCAGAGCTGTAGAAAATATATTCTGGATAATGACCTTCCATTATTCTTTTAATATTCACAATTTCTGAAGAACTTTTATAACTGGATAGACGAGATATACAATAGGGAGACGATAATTAATAAATCAGTTTCGATAACAAAAGCAAGCTTTGTTTCTCTGACAACGTTGAATCTCCCCCTCTTCCATTAAGCGAAACGATTTTCCCGCATCAATCGCTCGATACTTTGAGAAGAGATGCTTTACTTTCTGATGGAAACGGTTATTTCTAACTGTTGAGTCAGTCAAAACTTCACACTAAAAGAGATTAAATCTTGCTTGCTTATCGATGAGTGTTATTCATCTTCTATTACCAACAACACTTTGTATTGATTGATTGAAATTAAAGGACATATTGCAATAAGTTTCACTTCAAATTTGAGAATTCTTTACTTTTCCAATAGCTTCCAGAAAGTGTAAGAAGACTCTAATCTTGATAACTAGCAGCGGGTCGACTTACTTTTCTGTAAACAAACTCATTCTGTAAGATTACCAATTGCTTTTTCAAAACTTCTAGAGGCGACCTTCTGTCTACTAACATTACTCAGTTTTGATTCTGTCAGTGGGTGGGAGAAGTACTTAATTCCTGGAAAATGGATCTTTATTTATATATTGAATTGCTTTATTTATTGATTAAATACCACCACTTATTTTCTCTTCATTTCTTAAAGTTTGTTGCACTTTAAAAGTTCCAAAATTTTCATTTTTTTTTAAATTTTTTTCTACAGGAAATACTTATTCGTTACGGTTACCTACGTTGTAGCTTAAAAAGGAGAAGAGGACCATTGTCTCTAGCAAATAGCATTTTAAATAAGGAAACAGGTCCTCCTCGATCCTGTACACAGGAAGATATACAAGAAGCAATAAGACAATATCAGAGAACTTACAATATGCCACCCACAGGAAGGTTAGATCAACCCACTTTAAGGTTAATGAGCGAATCTAGATGCGGAAATCCCGATGACGAAGATGCTGTTTCGTTTCAACCAATGATTAATCTAAGAAAAAAACGTAAATATTTTCGTTTTTTGTTCTAAAAATAATGTTTTCTGTAGAAGCACTTGTCGGAAACTGTCGTGTGATGTATTTTTAGCAGGTTGGAGGAAAAACAGAAACGATATACAACAGAGGCGAGGGAAAAGACAGGCGATGACACTTAGAGAATTAGTTTTGGGCGTTTCGCCTACACCTGGTATAGAAGCTTATACACCACCTGCACCCGGTACCACACTATCCAGACGTAGGAGGTGGCTAGAAAATTATGTAAGAAACATCGAAAATGGGGAATTTGATAAAAGACTCGAGTTAATTTATGAAAACTTACAAGAAAGAAGAAGAAAGAAGAGATCCGTTTCTGACGGACAAGCATTCCCTTCGGTAATGTATGAGATCTATAACATGATCAGAGACAGTCCGGTGAAATCGTACCATTCTACTAAATTGCAAGAGATTGCTACGTCCTATCACTGATTTTATTGGTTAGGCGTCTTTCTGGCGTATCCGAGATCGATTTCTCATTGATCCTTATTACGATATGGTCGGTTTCACTTTATAGCAATTGGACTTATACCAAAAAATTCATTTCAAATATTAAGAAATTTTTATTCTTTGCAAAGAAAAAATATTTTTTTAAATGATAAATATTTAAATTCATTGTGACATGAATTCTAATAGTAGAAAGATTTAATTAAAACGATTTACATCCGAACACGAATTGAAATTTTTTAGATATTTTAACATATGTTACACATATACACATAATAATTGTAATTACGTTAATTTTATTGCACTTTTAACACAGATCTGAAAGCATTTTTAAAGTCGTGATATATGGCTGCCTCTGATCAGATAGGATATTTTTATCTTAGCAAATAATAGCGTTTTAACCTCTTCTTTATCATCCAGGATGTTGTAACTTGGCGACTCATCGGTTCTGCCTACAGTAACCAGCTGACTGCAAACACTCAAAGAGCAGCTCTGGCTTTAGCGTTTAGAATGTGGGGTGAAGTTATTCCTCTTATCTTTCAAGAAGACACACGAGCACCAGTAGATGATGTAGATATTCTGATTGCATTTGGAAGAGGTAAGTTACCGTTAAGAGAATATACTTCGCGTTTCTTAAAATTTTTATTTATCCATCATCTGTAACTAGTTCTGACTCGTGAACACGCTTGAAAATATAAACACATCCAGGGAATGTGTAATGATGTCTCTTAGATAAATTATATCAGAGTTCCGCCATCTCTCCCACATGAGACAACGTTTAGTGATGACACGTGCATCACATTCACTTTCTGTCCTCCCTATTTATAGTGAAAGAGTGGTAGGAACCAGTCTAGCAGGACATACAAGTGTTTACAGGACACGAGACTCTTCACGTATCTCCAAAGTCTTATTTCTGTCACATAAAAGACAAGTGGTTAAACAGACCGTCTGGCGCGTGTAGAATATCTTCAAAAGAGTTCTCTATGAATAAAAAAAACCGGTTTTAAAAATATATAAACAATTTTTATCTTAATATTTCTTTTTATAGGAGAACATCTAAACTGCTTGAATCATTTCGATGGTTTTGGTGGTCAATTATCTCATGCTATAAAGATGGCTGCCAATGCTGAGATACACGTTGATGATGACGAATATTTAACAGTAGGCTCGAATCACGGTACTAATTTAGTTAAAGTTGCTGTTCATGAAGTTGGTCACGCTCTTGGATTACTTCATACATATCGAAATTATTCTATTATGTATGCAATTTACTCCAAAGTGATTCCAAACAATAATTTCGAATTAGGTTGGGAAGATAGAAAATTAGTACAGAAAATTTATGGTAAGTTATACGAGTATATTCACTTATCTCTTCAGTAAATCCATAAATTTCAATTTCAAAATCAAGATCCTTGTTTGAAAGATATTTCTGAATGTTTTATGCCATTACATACAATTATAAGTGAATTATCACTGATTATACAACTTATTTTCTATTTTTTATTTTGAATTTCTTCATGGTTTAGGCGTTTGCACTGGAAGATTCGATACGGTTTTCGATTGGGTACGAAGAAGATCTGATGGTCAACTCATCTATAACACATATTTCTTCCGTAATAATCGTTACTGGATGTACGAAAATAGATATAACAGGACCAGATACGGCGATCCTTTACCCATTATCCCAGAATGGAAAGGTTTACCAAATTCAGTAGATGGCTACGTACATGTCTGGACTTACAATCACGACGCCGCATACTTTTTTAAAGGTACAGTACCAATATCCTCATATAATAATGCTTTTGAAGATTTCAGGATTCATTTATATAAATTATTTTCAGGACATCATTATTGGTTATATAACAGCATCGAAGATAAAGTATCAGATGATTATCCTAAGAATATATCTGATGGTTTTCGTGCCATACCCGGTTCCAATTTCCCAAATATTCCGAATAACATCGATAGCGTTTTCTTTGATAAACGGGATGCAAATTTATATTTTTTCAAAGATAATTTGGTATGTTTTGCTTTCATTAAAAACAATTTATCTATAATTCCTCTGTTATTGATTTTAAAATGTTTTCGTCATTAGGTGTATGCTTACGACGTATCGCGAGGTAACGAAGGTTGTTGTTTACCCGGTTACCCACGTAAAATTCAACAAGAATTTCCAAGTGCACGTTCCGAATCAACTTTACCCGCAAATTTAGATGCAGTATATTATTCTTATACAGATAAATCCATGTACTTTTTTAAAGGATGCTACTATTGGCAAAATATAGGGTTTAAACCATTAGATCGAAGACGTACGAATCGCATCGCAGGACCATGGGAAATTTCCTCAAAGTGGTACGACATCTGTGACGTAGAGATGTGATTTTTTTAACACTTTATATATAAATTTAACAAAGGTTTTTTTATGTTAAAAAATCGGCTTTTGTAATATAGAAGTATTTTAAGTGAATTAGACTCGATTCATGCTTAAATTTGCCATCCGTCCGGATTTTTTTTTCTTTTTTTTTTCTTTAAATTATATCGAATTTCAAGAACTCAAAACGTCGAATAGATGTTTATGTTTAAATTTATTTCAAATTATTCCTTAATTATTTTATAGTTTAACTGATATTTACGATATTCCGGAGTGGCAGAAATTGGGAACACTATTTTAAAAATTGACATTTGACAGTGTTTCCTATTCAAAAATGAAAGGAAAGAAAAAAATATATATATTTTAGTGCTAAAATATCTGTGATTTAAAACAATGTCCAATACTTTTTATATATATAAAAAAATTTCGTTTTTTTTATACTCACGAACGACGTTGAGGACATTCCTCAGAAATTTCGTGAAAATTATATAAACTGTAAAATTTATAAAGTCTCAGTGATAATTTATAGCTTGTTTACATGCCATTTATGCATGTGGAATATAGATCTTTGTTTTTAGAAATTTTTTTTTTTATTTTACCAACAAGGTTTGTTTTTCAAACCGAATTGATTTAGTCATAGTACAAATTAAAAAATATATATATTATATATTATTAAAATAAAATGTGATTTATGTTGATAACCGACCAGCAGCTATATCAGCTGTTAAGCTTTGTATAGTTCTATATTTTGTGTGAATTTTTGTGTAAGAATGTTTTTTTCTAAATGCATAAACGGAGCTAGTCCAGCCCCATAATCATGGCTTCATATTGAAGTACTATTAGAAGTCGGTATATACACTTTTATTAATTTCAAAAATATTCTTTCAACGAGGAAAGAACTTAAAAAAAATCATTTCCATTTTTTTTCGGTCGTGACTGTCTGTTCTTAACTAACGCCTTTCGGTGTTTTTAGATTACAGGGGACCACTTGATAATGACTTGAACTGTGTTACTAATTCCTGTTCCCTATCTTTGACATTATTCCCAAGGTTATAGATGAATCTATAAATTGTAATACCCTTCCTTCGCCAACAAAATATTAAAAAATTGACTGAATATTTATAAATCTATAACTAAATTAATATTTTATTTAAATATTCTTTCCTGTAATGTGTCTGGTTTGCTCCAGTCAATTAATCAGATGCACTGGACCATTTAAAAATATAATTTATAGTCATATAAAATCCAATAGGTTAATTTGCAAGCTTTATGGTTCATTTGTATCAAAGTTTGATGATTTTTAAAAAATATTTTCTTATTTTGCAACGAACTCCTTTGAAATATTATTCCACATTGCAATATCCAGGAAACACCTTTAATGCCTTAGATATTTAAATATAAACTTTTAAAAGTAATAAAATTATAAAGTTTTTAATGATTTAATTTAAATATATATATATAGATTTGTTCCTCAAATAACTGCAATGTCGTGTGTATGATGGAGAATGTATGCGATCGAATGACATAGGGCATCATCGAAGCCCCGAATATTATTATAACTTATGTAATGAATGTCAATAAAATTATGTATTTATACTTCTTTTTATGTCGTGTACGTCCACATATTTTTGTATTTCTATAATAAAGCTTTATATAACGAAAAAAGTATATTTTTGTTTTATGACACTACAGGATACATTAATCACTGTACAGCTTTAGAGATATCCCAAGCTATCGCCATATAACAGGTGTTCTATGTTCAACACTGCTCCGAGATGGATGAATAAAGATCGTATTTCTTAATATAAAAAAAAAAAATTATATGTATGAGTTTTTATTCTAGTTATAAATTAAAACCTATATTAATATATATGTATTTTTTCAAATAATATACTATAATATATATATTTTTATATCAAGGAAAACATTTTAAACTGCAGGACAAATTAAATATTTTAAAATAAATTAGGTTAATTATCTCATATATCACATTTTAAAAAAATAAAATATTTAAATCAGTATATGTAAAATTTATTTTATGCTAACGTAATTATTTACTATTTAAAAAATTGCATAAAATACTTAAATTTTATATAAAAATTTCCTTAAATTATTTATTTGATCGTACTGAAAACATTAAGAAAAATTCATTTTCATAAAATAATTATAAAATATTCTTTAATTTGATCTTTAAGTATACCTTTAATTAAAAAGTATTAATTATAAAAATGAGCCTTAATGTTATTATTTTATATACATTTATTTGATGAAAATAAAAATTTTAAATTGTAATTATAAGCGTCGCCATCTAGCGGACAAAAATATTACTATTTATTTAAAAACTTTTTCCAAATACATTTATAATATTTTTGAATAAACTTTTAATTTATTAATTTAAAAAAATTTTTAAATGTTATTATAATATAACAAATAATTTATTTATTTCGTAATTATAATGTATAAAGAGTCATAAAATTGTTTTGAAAATACTTC